>NW_027136051.1:300000-471460 GCF_039906515.1 Pseudorca crassidens | reverse complement strand
GGAATTAACCAAAGGCTCAGCGTGCCATGCCGGAACCAGATTAGGGCCTGAAGCCATCCTGCGGTGTTGCGGCCAGCTCAAAAGAAAGCGAGTTGAAGAAAGGAGCTCAGGGGCACTGTAATTCACAAACCTGCAGAGTTATAAATGACAGCTATCGTCCAAAAATATACTGAAGTAAGGCTGCCAAGAGGACTTGAAAGCGGGGCAGAATTGCAGGAAACCGATTTCAGGAGGCAGACTGGAATTGCATTGAAAGCATAGGAAAAGAGGCAGAACGTCCACAATGATGCACTTGGCCAAAAAGGGCGTATGCGTTTTTTCCTGAATATATTCAGGAAAAAACGCATACGCCCTTTTTGGCCAACCAAGCAAGCTTGCAAAGGAAATCTGCACTACAATGAAGTCTCACTTCCCCCCGGTCAAAAGGGCCATCTGAAAAAAGTGTAAAATCCAGAAAGGCAGGACAGGCCATGGAGAACTGGGAGCCTTGTTATGCTGATGGGCGGGATGTAAATTGCCAACAGACACTCGGGAGAAGTGTATGGTGTTTCCTGAAACATCTAAAAAACAAAGCAACAGAGCCTAGGGCACTTCCACTTATGGTCCTATAGCTTAGGGAAATTAAAATCAAAAAGACACAGCCACCCCAAAGTTTGGGACGCCTCTGTTTACAAGAACCTCGTTTACCGTACAAGTTCAACATCGCAGAAAGTGAAAAATGGATAAAGAAGTTGTGGTATTTACTTACAAAGCAATATCACTCAGCAATGAAATCTATGTCATCAGGCCCTTAGCAGCACAATGAGTGGATTCAGGTATGATGATTCTAACTGAAATAAGTCACACAGAAAAAGAAACATCATAAGATATCTGTAATACACGGAATGTAAACTTGGCTACACAGGAACTGAATTACAGAACAGAACAGGGTCTCAAATTTAGAAAACCAACTTATGCTTGTTTAAGGGGAAAGGTGAGTTGGGGTGCTGCATAAAACCAGAGATTGAAATGAGCACAGATAAAGTTCCTTAAGCCAAATATGGAATAGACAAGAGCTACTCCTTGCTCAACGAAATGGACTCAACACCGCATATTAAATGCCTAAGAATGTACCTGACTAGTAAGTATCTTAAAACCTATGGATTGCTATGTCTCCGAAAGAGAATCAAGCATGTGTACAGGGGCATAAACGCAGCAGTGATAGGATTGGAGAGGTTCGGTGAGCAAATGAAGACCCTTTGAAGTCATATTGCATGGTACCCATTCCACGGGTTTCAACTACCCAGGTTTAAGGTATTCTTCCTTCAGCTAAAACATGCATGTGGAACCTAGAGTATGATCAACCATGTGATCGGGAGACGTGTTCAAATATGTCTCAGTTTTCGTACCCTGGTACTCGGGTGCAACATTCCAGACGCTTTACTAACACCCTCCCGACTTGGAGAGTCAGTCCCTTTAACCTCCTGTTTGGCCCAGTTTGCAATTTCTGCGGAAGATGAACAGGAATAGCGAGAACCAATGAGAGACTAGCTGGAGGTGTCTGGACGGGCAAATTTAACTCTCATTTCCCACCAGGAAGAGGAATTAACCAAAGGCTCAGCGTGCCGTGCCGGAACCAGATTAGGGCCTGAAGCCATCCTGCGGTATTGCGGCCAGCTCAAAAGAAAGCGAGTTGAAGAAAGGAGCTCAGGGGCACTGTAATTCACAAACCTGCAGAGTTATAAATGACAGCTATCGTCCAAAAATATACTGAAGTAAGGCTGCCAAGAGGACTTGAAAGCGGGGCAGAATTGCAGGAAACCGATTTCAGGAGGTAGACTGGAATTGCATTGAAAGCATAGGAAAAGAGGCAGAACGTCCACAATGATGCACTTGGCCAAAAAGGGCGTATGCGTTTTTTCCTGAATATATTCAGGAAAAAACGCATACGCCCTTTTTGGCCAACCAAGCAAGCTTGCAAAGGAAATCTGCACTACAATGAAGTCTCACTTCCCCCCGGTCAAAAGGGCCATCTGAAAAAAGTGTAAAATCCAGAAAGGCAGGACAGGCCATGGAGAACTGGGAGCCTTGTTATGCTGATGGGCGGGATGTAAATTGCCAACAGACACTCGGGAGAAGTGTATGGTGTTTCCTGAAACATCTAAAAAACAAAGCAACAGAGCCTAGGGCACTTCCACTTATGGTCCTATAGCTTAGGGAAATTAAAATCAAAAAGACACAGCCACCCCAAAGTTTGGGACGCCTCTGTTTACAAGAACCTCGTTTACAGTACAAGTTCAACATCGCAGAAAGTGAAAAATGGATAAAGAAGTTGTGGTATTTACTTACAAAGCAATATCACTCAGCAATGAAATCTATGTCATCAGGCCCTTAGCAGCACAATGAGTGGATTCAGGTATGATGATTCTAACTGAAATAAGTCACACAGAAAAAGAAACATCATAAGATATCAGTAATACACGGAATGTAAACTTGGCTACACAGGAACTGAATTACAGAACAGAACAGGGTCTCAAATTTAGAAAACCAACTTATGCTTGCTTAAGGGGAAAGGTGAGTTGGGGTGCTGCATAAAACCAGAGATTGAAATGAGCACAGATAAAGTTCCTTAAGCCAAATATGGAATAGACAAGAGCTACTCCTTGCTCAACGAAATGGACTCAACACCGCATATTAAATGCCTAAGAATGTACCTGACTAGTAAGTATCTTAAAACCTATGGATTGCTATGTCTCCGAAAGAGAATCAAGCATGTGTACAGGGGCATAAACGCAGCAGTGATAGGATTGGAGAGGTTCGGTGAGCAAATGAAGACCCTTTGAAGTCATATTGCATGGTACCCATTCCACGGGTTTCAACTACCCAGGTTTAAGGTATTCTTCCTTCAGCTAAAACATGCATGTGGAACCTAGAGTATGATCAACCATGTGATCGGGAGACGTGTTCAAATATGTCTCAGTTTTCGTACCCTGGTACTCGGGTGCAACATTCCAGACGCTTTACTAACACCCTCCCGACTTGGAGAGTCAGTCCCTTTAACCTCCTGTTTGGCCCAGTTTGCAATTTCTGCGGAAGATGAACAGGAATAGCGAGAACCAATGAGAGACTAGCTGGAAGGTGTCTGGACGGGCAAATTTAACTCTCATTTCCCACCAGGAAGAGGAATTAACCAAAGGCTCAGCGTGCCGTGCCGGAACCAGATTAGGGCCTGAAGCCATCCTGCGGTGTTGCGGCCAGCTCAAAAGAAAGCGAGTTGAAGAAAGGAGCTCAGGGGCACTGTAATTCACAAACCTGCAGAGTTATAAATGACAGCTATCGTCCAAAAATATACTGAAGTAAGGCTGCCAAGAGGACTTGAAAGCGGGGCAGAATTGCAGGAAACCGATTTCAGGAGGCAGACTGGAATTGCATTGAAAGCATAGGAAAAGAGGCAGAACGTCCACAATGATGCACTTGGCCAAAAAGGGCGTATGCGTTTTTTCCTGAATATATTCAGGAAAAAACGCATACGCCCTTTTTGGCCAACCAAGCAAGCTTGCAAAGGAAATCTGCACTACAATGAAGTCTCACTTCCCCCCGGTCAAAAGGGCCATCTGAAAAAAGTGTAAAATCCAGAAAGGCAGGACAGGCCATGGAGAACTGGGAGCCTTGTTATGCTGATGGGCGGGATGTAAATTGCCAACAGACACTCGGGAGAAGTGTATGGTGTTTCCTGAAACATCTAAAAAACAAAGCAACAGAGCCTAGGGCACTTCCACTTATGGTCCTATAGCTTAGGGAAATTAAAATCAAAAAGACACAGCCACCCCAAAGTTTGGGACGCCTCTGTTTACAAGAACCTCGTTTACAGTACAAGTTCAACATCGCAGAAAGTGAAAAATGGATAAAGAAGTTGTGGTATTTACTTACAAAGCAATATCACTCAGCAATGAAATCTATGTCATCAGGCCCTTAGCAGCACAATGAGTGGATTCAGGTATGATGATTCTAACTGAAATAAGTCACACAGAAAAAGAAACATCATAAGATATCAGTAATACACGGAATGTAAACTTGGCTACACAGGAACTGAATTACAGAACAGAACAGGGTCTCAAATTTAGAAAACCAACTTATGCTTGCTTAAGGGGAAAGGTGAGTTGGGGTGCTGCATAAAACCAGAGATTGAAATGAGCACAGATAAAGTTCCTTAAGCCAAATATGGAATAGACAAGAGCTACTCCTTGCTCAACGAAATGGACTCAACACCGCATATTAAATGCCTAAGAATGTACCTGACTAGTAAGTATCTTAAAACCTATGGATTGCTATGTCTCCGAAAGAGAATCAAGCATGTGTACAGGGGCATAAACGCAGCAGTGATAGGATTGGAGAGGTTCGGTGAGCAAATGAAGACCCTTTGAAGTCATATTGCATGGTACCCATTCCACGGGTTTCAACTACCCAGGTTTAAGGTATTCTTCCTTCAGCTAAAACATGCATGTGGAACCTAGAGTATGATCAACCATGTGATCGGGAGACGTGTTCAAATATGTCTCAGTTTTCGTACCCTGGTACTCGGGTGCAACATTCCAGACGCTTTACTAACACCCTCCCGACTTGGAGAGTCAGTCCCTTTAACCTCCTGTTTGGCCCAGTTTGCAATTTCTGCGGAAGATGAACAGGAATAGCGAGAACCAATGAGAGACTAGCTGGAAGGTGTCTGGACGGGCAAATTTAACTCTCATTTCCCACCAGGAAGAGGAATTAACCAAAGGCTCAGCGTGCCGTGCCGGAACCAGATTAGGGCCTGAAGCCATCCTGCGGTGTTGCGGCCAGCTCAAAAGAAAGCGAGTTGAAGAAAGGAGCTCAGGGGCACTGTAATTCACAAACCTGCAGAGTTATAAATGACAGCTATCGTCCAAAAATATACTGAAGTAAGGCTGCCAAGAGGACTTGAAAGCGGGGCAGAATTGCAGGAAACCGATTTCAGGAGGCAGACTGGAATTGCATTGAAAGCATAGGAAAAGAGGCAGAACGTCCACAATGATGCACTTGGCCAAAAAGGGCGTATGCGTTTTTTCCTGAATATATTCAGGAAAAAACGCATACGCCCTTTTTGGCCAACCAAGCAAGCTTGCAAAGGAAATCTGCACTACAATGAAGTCTCACTTCCCCCCGGTCAAAAGGGCCATCTGAAAAAAGTGTAAAATCCAGAAAGGCAGGACAGGCCATGGAGAACTGGGAGCCTTGTTATGCTGATGGGCGGGATGTAAATTGCCAACAGACACTCGGGAGAAGTGTATGGTGTTTCCTGAAACATCTAAAAAACAAAGCAACAGAGCCTAGGGCACTTCCACTTATGGTCCTATAGCTTAGGGAAATTAAAATCAAAAAGACACAGCCACCCCAAAGTTTGGGACGCCTCTGTTTACAAGAACCTCGTTTACCGTACAAGTTCAACATCGCAGAAAGTGAAAAATGGATAAAGAAGTTGTGGTATTTACTTACAAAGCAATATCACTCAGCAATGAAATCTATGTCATCAGGCCCTTAGCAGCACAATGAGTGGATTCAGGTATGATGATTCTAACTGAAATAAGTCACACAGAAAAAGAACCATCATAAGATATCAGTAATACACGGAATGTAAACTTGGCTACACAGGAACTGAATTACAGAACAGAACAGGGTCTCAAATTTAGAAAACCAACTTATGCTTGCTTAAGGGGAAAGGTGAGTTGGGGTGCTGCATAAAACCAGAGATTGAAATGAACACAGATAAAGTTCCTTAAGCCAAATATGGAATAGACAAGAGCTACTCCTTGCTCAACGAAATGGACTCAACACCGCATATTAAATGCCTAAGAATGTACCTGACTAGTAAGTATCTTAAAACCTATGGATTGCTATGTCTCCGAAAGAGAATCAAGCATGTGTACAGGGGCATAAACGCAGCAGTGATAGGATTGGAGAGGTTCGGTGAGCAAATGAAGACCCTTTGAAGTCATATTGCATGGTACCCATTCCACGGGTTTCAACTACCCAGGTTTAAGGTATTCTTCCTTCAGCTAAAACATGCATGTGGAACCTAGAGTATGATCAACCATGTGATCGGGAGACGTGTTCAAATATGTCTCAGTTTTCGTACCCTGGTACTCGGGTGCAACATTCCAGATGCTTTACTAACACCCTCCCGACTTGGAGAGTCAGTCCCTTTAACCTCCTGTTTGGCCCAGTTTGCAATTTCTGCGGAAGATGAACAGGAATAGCGAGAACCAATGAGAGACTAGCTGGAGGTGTCTGGACGGGCAAATTTAACTCTCATTTCCCACCAGGAAGAGGAATTAACCAAAGGCTCAGCGTGCCGTGCCGGAACCAGATTAGGGCCTGAAGCCATCCTGCGGTGTTGCGGCCAGCTCAAAAGAAAGCGAGTTGAAGAAAGGAGCTCAGGGGCACTGTAATTCACAAACCTGCAGAGTTATAAATGACAGCTATCGTCCAAAAATATACTGAAGTAAGGCTGCCAAGAGGACTTGAAAGCGGGGCAGAATTGCAGGAAACCGATTTCAGGAGGCAGACTGGAATTGCATTGAAAGCATAGGAAAAGAGGCAGAACGTCCACAATGATGCACTTGGCCAAAAAGGGCGTATGCGTTTTTTCCTGAATATATTCAGGAAAAAACGCATACGCCCTTTTTGGCCAACCAAGCAAGCTTGCAAAGGAAATCTGCACTACAATGAAGTCTCACTTCCCCCCGGTCAAAAGGGCCATCTGAAAAAAGTGTAAAATCCAGAAAGGCAGGACAGGCCATGGAGAACTGGGAGCCTTGTTATGCTGATGGGCGGGATGTAAATTGCCAACAGACACTCGGGAGAAGTGTATGGTGTTTCCTGAAACATCTAAAAAACAAAGCAACAGAGCCTAGGGCACTTCCACTTATGGTCCTATAGCTTAGGGAAATTAAAATCAAAAAGACACAGCCACCCCAAAGTTTGGGACGCCTCTGTTTACAAGAACCTCGTTTACCGTACAAGTTCAACATCGCAGAAAGTGAAAAATGGATAAAGAAGTTGTGGTATTTACTTACAAAGCAATATCACTCAGCAATGAAATCTATGTCATCAGGCCCTTAGCAGCACAATGAGTGGATTCAGGTATGATGATTCTAACTGAAATAAGTCACACAGAAAAAGAAACATCATAAGATATCAGTAATACACGGAATGTAAACTTGGCTACACAGGAACTGAATTACAGAACAGAACAGGGTCTCAAATTTAGAAAACCAACTTATGCTTGCTTAAGGGGAAAGGTGAGTTGGGGTGCTGCATAAAACCAGAGATTGAAATGAGCACAGATAAAGTTCCTTAAGCCAAATATGGAATAGACAAGAGCTACTCCTTGCTCAACGAAATGGACTCAACACCGCATATTAAATGCCTAAGAATGTACCTGACTAGTAAGTATCTTAAAACCTATGGATTGCTATGTCTCCGAAAGAGAATCAAGCATGTGTACAGGGGCATAAACGCAGCAGTGATAGGATTGGAGAGGTTCGGTGAGCAAATGAAGACCCTTTGAAGTCATATTGCATGGTACCCATTCCACGGGTTTCAACTACCCAGGTTTAAGGTATTCTTCCTTCAGCTAAAACATGCATGTGGAACCTAGAGTATGATCAACCATGTGATCGGGAGACGTGTTCAAATATGTCTCAGTTTTCGTACCCTGGTACTCGGGTGCAACATTCCAGACGCTTTACTAACACCCTCCCGACTTGGAGAGTCAGTCCCTTTAACCTCCTGTTTGGCCCAGTTTGCAATTTCTGCGGAAGATGAACAGGAATAGCGAGAACCAATGAGAGACTAGCTGGAAGGTGTCTGGACGGGCAAATTTAACTCTCATTTCCCACCAGGAAGAGGAATTAACCAAAGGCTCAGCGTGCCGTGCCGGAACCAGATTAGGGCCTGAAGCCATCCTGCGGTGTTGCGGCCAGCTCAAAAGAAAGCGAGTTGAAGAAAGGAGCTCAGGGGCACTGTAATTCACAAACCTGCAGAGTTATAAATGACAGCTATCGTCCAAAAATATACTGAAGTAAGGCTGCCAAGAGGACTTGAAAGCGGGGCAGAATTGCAGGAAACCGATTTCAGGAGGCAGACTGGAATTGCATTGAAAGCATAGGAAAAGAGGCAGAACGTCCACAATGATGCACTTGGCCAAAAAGGGCGTATGCGTTTTTTCCTGAATATATTCAGGAAAAAACGCATACGCTCTTTTTGGCCAACCAAGCAAGCTTGCAAAGGAAATCTGCACTACAATGAAGTCTCACTTCCCCCCGGTCAAAAGGGCCATCTGAAAAAAGTGTAAAATCCAGAAAGGCAGGACAGGCCATGGAGAACTGGGAGCCTTGTTATGCTGATGGGCGGGATGTAAATTGCCAACAGACACTCGGGAGAAGTGTATGGTGTTTCCTGAAACATCTAAAAAACAAAGCAACAGAGCCTAGGGCACTTCCACTTATGGTCCTATAGCTTAGGGAAATTAAAATCAAAAAGACACAGCCACCCCAAAGTTTGGGACGCCTCTGTTTACAAGAACCTCGTTTACCGTACAAGTTCAACATCGCAGAAAGTGAAAAATGGATAAAGAAGTTGTGGTATTTACTTACAAAGCAATATCACTCAGCAATGAAATCTATGTCATCAGGCCCTTAGCAGCACAATGAGTGGATTCAGGTATGATGATTCTAACTGAAATAAGTCACACAGAAAAAGAACCATCATAAGATATCAGTAATACACGGAATGTAAACTTGGCTACACAGGAACTGAATTACAGAACAGAACAGGGTCTCAAATTTAGAAAACCAACTTATGCTTGCTTAAGGGGAAAGGTGAGTTGGGGTGCTGCATAAAACCAGAGATTGAAATGAACACAGATAAAGTTCCTTAAGCCAAATATGGAATAGACAAGAGCTACTCCTTGCTCAACGAAATGGACTCAACACCGCATATTAAACGCCTAAGAATGTACCTGACTAGTAAGTATCTTAAAACCTATGGATTGCTATGTCTCCGAAAGAGAATCAAGCATGTGTACAGGGGCATAAACGCAGCAGTGATAGGATTGGAGAGGTTCGGTGAGCAAATGAAGACCCTTTGAAGTCATATTGCATGGTACCCATTCCACGGGTTTCAACTACCCAGGTTTAAGGTATTCTTCCTTCAGCTAAAACATGCATGTGGAACCTAGAGTATGATCAACCATGTGATCGGGAGACGTGTTCAAATATGTCTCAGTTTTCGTACCCTGGTACTCGGGTGCAACATTCCAGACGCTTTACTAACACCCTCCCGACTTGGAGAGTCAGTCCCTTTAACCTCCTGTTTGGCCCAGTTTGCAATTTCTGCGGAAGATGAACAGGAATAGCGAGAACCAATGAGAGACTAGCTGGAAGGTGTCTGGACGGGCAAATTTAACTCTCATTTCCCACCAGGAAGAGGAATTAACCAAAGGCTCAGCGTGCCGTGCCGGAACCAGATTAGGGCCTGAAGCCATCCTGCGGTGTTGCGGCCAGCTCAAAAGAAAGCGAGTTGAAGAAAGGAGCTCAGGGGCACTGTAATTCACAAACCTGCAGAGTTATAAATGACAGCTATCGTCCAAAAATATACTGAAGTAAGGCTGCCAAGAGGACTTGAAAGCGGGGCAGAATTGCAGGAAACCGATTTCAGGAGGCAGACTGGAATTGCATTGAAAGCATAGGAAAAGAGGCAGAACGTCCACAATGATGCACTTGGCCAAAAAGGGCGTATGCGTTTTTTCCTGAATATATTCAGGAAAAAACGCATACGCCCTTTTTGGCCAACCAAGCAAGCTTGCAAAGGAAATCTGCACTACAATGAAGTCTCACTTCCCCCCGGTCAAAAGGGCCATCTGAAAAAAGTGTAAAATCCAGAAAGGCAGGACAGGCCATGGAGAACTGGGAGCCTTGTTATGCTGATGGGCGGGATGTAAATTGCCAACAGACACTCGGGAGAAGTGTATGGTGTTTCCTGAAACATCTAAAAAACAAAGCAACAGAGCCTAGGGCACTTCCACTTATGGTCCTATAGCTTAGGGAAATTAAAATCAAAAAGACACAGCCACCCCAAAGTTTGGGACGCCTCTGTTTACAAGAACCTCGTTTACCGTACAAGTTCAACATCGCAGAAAGTGAAAAATGGATAAAGAAGTTGTGGTATTTACTTACAAAGCAATATCACTCAGCAATGAAATCTATGTCATCAGGCCCTTAGCAGCACAATGAGTGGATTCAGGTATGATGATTCTAACTGAAATAAGTCACACAGAAAAAGAAACATCATAAGATATCAGTAATACACGGAATGTAAACTTGGCTACACAGGAACTGAATTACAGAACAGAACAGGGTCTCAAATTTAGAAAACCAACTTATGCTTGCTTAAGGGGAAAGGTGAGTTGGGGTGCTGCATAAAACCAGAGATTGAAATGAGCACAGATAAAGTTCCTTAAGCCAAATATGGAATAGACAAGAGCTACTCCTTGCTCAACGAAATGGACTCAACACCGCATATTAAATGCCTAAGAATGTACCTGACTAGTAAGTATCTTAAAACCTATGGATTGCTATGTCTCCGAAAGAGAATCAAGCATGTGTACAGGGGCATAAACGCAGCAGTGATAGGATTGGAGAGGTTCGGTGAGCAAATGAAGACCCTTTGAAGACATATTGCATGGTACCCATTCCACGGGTTTCAACTACCCAGGTTTAAGGTATTCTTCCTTCAGCTAAAACATGCATGTGGAACCTAGAGTATGATCAACCATGTGATCGGGAGACGTGTTCAAATATGTCTCAGTTTTCGTACCCTGGTACTCGGGTGCAACATTCCAGACGCTTTACTAACACCCTCCCGACTTGGAGAGTCAGTCCCTTTAACCTCCTGTTTGGCCCAGTTTGCAATTTCTGCGGAAGATGAACAGGAATAGCGAGAACCAATGAGAGACTAGCTGGAAGGTGTCTGGACGGGCAAATTTAACTCTCATTTCCCACCAGGAAGAGGAATTAACCAAAGGCTCAGCGTGCCGTGCCGGAACCAGATTAGGGCCTGAAGCCATCCTGCGGTGTTGCGGCCAGCTCAAAAGAAAGCGAGTTGAAGAAAGGAGCTCAGGGGCACTGTAATTCACAAACCTGCAGAGTTATAAATGACAGCTATCGTCCAAAAATATACTGAAGTAAGGCTGCCAAGAGGACTTGAAAGCGGGGCAGAATTGCAGGAAACCGATTTCAGGAGGCAGACTGGAATTGCATTGAAAGCATAGGAAAAGAGGCAGAACGTCCACAATGATGCACTTGGCCAAAAAGGGCGTATGCGTTTTTTCCTGAATATATTCAGGAAAAAACGCATACGCCCTTTTTGGCCAACCAAGCAAGCTTGCAAAGGAAATCTGCACTACAATGAAGTCTCACTTCCCCCCGGTCAATAGGGCCATCTGAAAAAAGTGTAAAATCCAGAAAGGCAGGACAGGCCATGGAGAACTGGGAGCCTTGTTATGCTGATGGGCGGGATGTAAATTGCCAACAGACACTCGGGAGAAGTGTATGGTGTTTCCTGAAACATCTAAAAAACAAAGCAACAGAGCCTAGGGCACTTCCACTTATGGTCCTATAGCTTAGGGAAATTAAAATCAAAAAGACACAGCCACCCCAAAGTTTGGGACGCCTCTGTTTACAAGAACCTCGTTTACCGTACAAGTTCAACATCGCAGAAAGTGAAAAATGGATAAAGAAGTTGTGGTATTTACTTACAAAGCAATATCACTCAGCAATGAAATCTATGTCATCAGGCCCTTAGCAGCACAATGAGTGGATTCAGGTATGATGATTCTAACTGAAATAAGTCACACA
The DNA here is from genome assembly GCF_039906515.1 of Pseudorca crassidens. Classification (NCBI taxonomy): domain Eukaryota; kingdom Metazoa; phylum Chordata; class Mammalia; order Artiodactyla; family Delphinidae; genus Pseudorca; species Pseudorca crassidens. The sequence continues at coordinate 459,548 of NW_027136051.1, read as the reverse complement.
GAAAAAGAAACATCATAAGATATCAGTAATACACGGAATGTAAACTTGGCTACACAGGAACTGAATTACAGAACAGAACAGGGTCTCAAATTTAGAAAACCAACTTATGCTTGCTAAGGGGAAAGGTGAGTTGGGGTGCTGCATAAAACCAGAGATTGAAATGAGCACAGATAAAGTTCCTTAAGCCAAATATGGAATAGACAAGAGCTACTCCTTGCTCAACGAAATGGACTCAACACCGCATATTAAATGCCTAAGAATGTACCTGACTAGTAAGTATCTTAAAACCTATGGATTGCTATGTCTCCGAAAGAGAATCAAGCATGTGTACAGGGGCATAAACGCAGCAGTGATAGGATTGGAGAGGTTCGGTGAGCAAATGAAGACCCTTTGAAGTCATATTGCATGGTACCCATTCCACGGGTTTCAACTACCCAGGTTTAAGGTATTCTTCCTTCAGCTAAAACATGCATGTGGAACCTAGAGTATGATCAACCATGTGATCGGGAGACGTGTTCAAATATGTCTCAGTTTTCGTACCCTGGTACTCGGGTGCAACATTCCAGACGCTTTACTAACACCCTCCCGACTTGGAGAGTCAGTCCCTTTAACCTCCTGTTTGGCCCAGTTTGCAATTTCTGCGGAAGATGAACAGGAATAGCGAGAACCAATGAGAGACTAGCTGGAGGTGTCTGGACGGGCAAATTTAACTCTCATTTCCCACCAGGAAGAGGAATTAACCAAAGGCTCAGCGTGCCGTGCCGGAACCAGATTAGGGCCTGAAGCCATCCTGCGGTGTTGCGGCCAGGTCACAAGAAAGCGAGTTGAAGAAAGGAGCTCAGGGGCACTGTAATTCACAAACCTGCAGAGTTATAAATGACAGCTATCGTCCAAAAATATACTGAAGTAAGGCTGCCAAGAGGACTTGAAAGCGGGGCAGAATTGCAGGAAACCGATTTCAGGAGGTAGACTGGAATTGCATTGAAAGCATAGGAAAAGAGGCAGAACGTCCACAATGATGCACTTGGCCAAAAAGGGCGTATGCGTTTTTTCCTGAATATATTCAGGAAAAAACGCATACGCCCTTTTTGGCCAACCAAGCAAGCTTGCAAAGGAAATCTGCACTACAATGAAGTCTCACTTCCCCCCGGTCAAAAGGGCCATCTGAAAAAAGTGTAAAATCCAGAAAGGCAGGACAGGCCATGGAGAACTGGGAGCCTTGTTATGCTGATGGGCGGGATGTAAATTGCCAACAGACACTCGGGAGAAGTGTATGGTGTTTCCTGAAACATCTAAAAAACAAAGCAACAGAGCCTAGGGCACTTCCACTTATGGTCCTATAGCTTAGGGAAATTAAAATCAAAAAGACACAGCCACCCCAAAGTTTGGGACGCCTCTGTTTACAAGAACCTCGTTTACAGTACAAGTTCAACATCGCAGAAAGTGAAAAATGGATAAAGAAGTTGTGGTATTTACTTACAAAGCAATATCACTCAGCAATGAAATCTATGTCATCAGGCCCTTAGCAGCACAATGAGTGGATTCAGGTATGATGATTCTAACTGAAATAAGTCACACAGAAAAAGAAACATCATAAGATATCAGTAATACACGGAATGTAAACTTGGCTACACAGGAACTGAATTACAGAACAGAACAGGGTCTCAAATTTAGAAAACCAACTTATGCTTGCTTAAGGGGAAAGGTGAGTTGGGGTGCTGCATAAAACCAGAGATTGAAATGAGCACAGATAAAGTTCCTTAAGCCAAATATGGAATAGACAAGAGCTACTCCTTGCTCAACGAAATGGACTCAACACCGCATATTAAATGCCTAAGAATGTACCTGACTAGTAAGTATCTTAAAACCTATGGATTGCTATGTCTCCGAAAGAGAATCAAGCATGTGTACAGGGGCATAAACGCAGCAGTGATAGGATTGGAGAGGTTCGGTGAGCAAATGAAGACCCTTTGAAGTCATATTGCATGGTACCCATTCCACGGGTTTCAACTACCCAGGTTTAAGGTATTCTTCCTTCAGCTAAAACATGCATGTGGAACCTAGAGTATGATCAACCATGTGATCGGGAGACGTGTTCAAATATGTCTCAGTTTTCGTACCCTGGTACTCGGGTGCAACATTCCAGACGCTTTACTAACACCCTCCCGACTTGGAGAGTCAGTCCCTTTAACCTCCTGTTTGGCCCAGTTTGCAATTTCTGCGGAAGATGAACAGGAATAGCGAGAACCAATGAGAGACTAGCTGGAAGGTGTCTGGACGGGCAAATTTAACTCTCATTTCCCACCAGGAAGAGGAATTAACCAAAGGCTCAGCGTGCCGTGCCGGAACCAGATTAGGGCCTGAAGCCATCCTGCGGTGTTGCGGCCAGCTCAAAAGAAAGCGAGTTGAAGAAAGGAGCTCAGGGGCACTGTAATTCACAAACCTGCAGAGTTATAAATGACAGCTATCGTCCAAAAATATACTGAAGTAAGGCTGCCAAGAGGACTTGAAAGCGGGGCAGAATTGCAGGAAACCGATTTCAGGAGGCAGACTGGAATTGCATTGAAAGCATAGGAAAAGAGGCAGAACGTCCACAATGATGCACTTGGCCAAAAAGGGCGTATGCGTTTTTTCCTGAATATATTCAGGAAAAAACGCATACGCCCTTTTTGGCCAACCAAGCAAGCTTGCAAAGGAAATCTGCACTACAATGAAGTCTCACTTCCCCCCGGTCAAAAGGGCCATCTGAAAAAAGTGTAAAATCCAGAAAGGCAGGACAGGCCATGGAGAACTGGGAGCCTTGTTATGCTGATGGGCGGGATGTAAATTGCCAACAGACACTCGGGAGAAGTGTATGGTGTTTCCTGAAACATGTAAAAAACAAAGCAACAGAGCCTAGGGCACTTCCACTTATGGTCCTATAGCTTAGGGAAATTAAAATCAAAAAGACACAGCCACCCCAAAGTTTGGGACGCCTCTGTTTACAAGAACCTCGTTTACCGTACAAGTTCAACATCGCAGAAAGTGAAAAATGGATAAAGAAGTTGTGGTATTTACTTACAAAGCAATATCACTCAGCAATGAAATCTATGTCATCAGGCCCTTAGCAGCACAATGAGTGGATTCAGGTATGATGATTCTAACTGAAATAAGTCACACAGAAAAAGAAACATCATAAGATATCAGTAATACACGGAATGTAAACTTGGCTACACAGGAACTGAATTACAGAACAGAACAGGGTCTCAAATTTAGAAAACCAACTTATGCTTGCTTAAGGGGAAAGGTGAGTTGGGGTGCTGCATAAAACCAGAGATTGAAATGAGCACAGATAAAGTTCCTTAAGCCAAATATGGAATAGACAAGAGCTACTCCTTGCTCAACGAAATGGACTCAACACCGCATATTAAACGCCTAAGAATGTACCTGACTAGTAAGTATCTTAAAACCTATGGATTGCTATGTCTCCGAAAGAGAATCAAGCATGTGTACAGGGGCATAAACGCAGCAGTGATAGGATTGGAGAGGTTCGGTGAGCAAATGAAGACCCTTTGAAGTCATATTGCATGGTACCCATTCCACGGGTTTCAACTACCCAGGTTTAAGGTATTCTTCCTTCAGCTAAAACATGCATGTGGAACCTAGAGTATGATCAACCATGTGATCGGGAGACGTGTTCAAATATGTCTCAGTTTTCGTACCCTGGTACTCGGGTGCAACATTCCAGACGCTTTACTAACACCCTCCCGACTTGGAGAGTCAGTCCCTTTAACCTCCTGTTTGGCCCAGTTTGCAATTTCTGCGGAAGATGAACAGGAATAGCGAGAACCAATGAGAGACTAGCTGGAAGGTGTCTGGACGGGCAAATTTAACTCTCATTTCCCACCAGGAAGAGGAATTAACCAAAGGCTCAGCGTGCCGTGCCGGAACCAGATTAGGGCCTGAAGCCATCCTGCGGTGTTGCGGCCAGCTCAAAAGAAAGCGAGTTGAAGAAAGGAGCTCAGGGGCACTGTAATTCACAAACCTGCAGAGTTATAAATGACAGCTATCGTCCAAAAATATACTGAAGTAAGGCTGCCAAGAGGACTTGAAAGCGGGGCAGAATTGCAGGAAACCGATTTCAGGAGGCAGACTGGAATTGCATTGAAAGCATAGGAAAAGAGGCAGAACGTCCACAATGATGCACTTGGCCAAAAAGGGCGTATGCGGTTTTTCCTGAATATATTCAGGAAAAAACGCATACGCCCTTTTTGGCCAACCAAGCAAGCTTGCAAAGGAAATCTGCACTACAATGAAGTCTCACTTCCCCCCGGTCAAAAGGGCCATCTGAAAAAAGTGTAAAATCCAGAAAGGCAGGACAGGCCATGGAGAACTGGGAGCCTTGTTATGCTGATGGGCGGGATGTAAATTGCCAACAGACACTCGGGAGAAGTGTATGGTGTTTCCTGAAACATGTAAAAAACAAAGCAACAGAGCCTAGGGCACTTCCACTTATGGTCCTATAGCTTAGGGAAATTAAAATCAAAAAGACACAGCCACCCCAAAGTTTGGGACGCCTCTGTTTACAAGAACCTCGTTTACCGTACAAGTTCAACATCGCAGAAAGTGAAAAATGGATAAAGAAGTTGTGGTATTTACTTACAAAGCAATATCACTCAGCAATGAAATCTATGTCATCAGGCCCTTAGCAGCACAATGAGTGGATTCAGGTATGATGATTCTAACTGAAATAAGTCACACAGAAAAAGAAACATCATAAGATATCAGTAATACACGGAATGTAAACTTGGCTACACAGGAACTGAATTACAGAACAGAACAGGGTCTCAAATTTAGAAAACCAACTTATGCTTGCTTAAGGGGAAAGGTGAGTTGGGGTGCTGCATAAAACCAGAGATTGAAATGAGCACAGATAAAGTTCCTTAAGCCAAATATGGAATAGACAAGAGCTACTCCTTGCTCAACGAAATGGACTCAACACCGCATATTAAAAGCCTAAGAATGTACCTGACTAGTAAGTATCTTAAAACCTATGGATTGCTATGTCTCCGAAAGAGAATCAAGCATGTGTACAGGGGCATAAACGCAGCAGTGATAGGATTGGAGAGGTTCGGTGAGCAAATGAAGACCCTTTGAAGTCATATTGCATGGTACCCATTCCACGGGTTTCAACTACCCAGGTTTAAGGTATTCTTCCTTCAGCTAAAACATGCATGTGGAACCTAGAGTATGATCAACCATGTGATCGGGAGACGTGTTCAAATATGTCTCAGTTTTCGTACCCTGGTACTCGGGTGCAACATTCCAGACGCTTTACTAACACCCTCCCGACTTGGAGAGTCAGTCCCTTTAACCTCCTGTTTGGCCCAGTTTGCAATTTCTGCGGAAGATGAACAGGAATAGCGAGAACCAATGAGAGACTAGCTGGAAGGTGTCTGGACGGGCAAATTTAACTCTCATTTCCCACCAGGAAGAGGAATTAACCAAAGGCTCAGCGTGCCGTGCCGGAACCAGATTAGGGCCTGAAGCCATCCTGCGGTGTTGCGGCCAGATCAAAAGAAAGCGAGTTGAAGAAAGGAGCTCAGGGGCACTGTAATTCACAAACCTGCAGAGTTATAAATGACAGCTATCGTCCAAAAATATACTGAAGTAAGGCTGCCAAGAGGACTTGAAAGCGGGGCAGAATTGCAGGAAACCGATTTCAGGAGGCAGACTGGAATTGCATTGAAAGCATAGGAAAAGAGGCAGAACGTCCACAATGATGCACTTGGCCAAAAAGGGCGTATGCGTTTTTTCCTGAATATATTCAGGAAAAAACGCATACGCCCTTTTTGGCCAACCAAGCAAGCTTGCAAAGGAAATCTGCACTACAATGAAGTCTCACTTCCCCCCGGTCAAAAGGGCCATCTGAAAAAAGTGTAAAATCCAGAAAGGCAGGACAGGCCATGGAGAACTGGGAGCCTTGTTATGCTGATGGGCGGGATGTAAATTGCCAACAGACACTCGGGAGAAGTGTATGGTGTTTCCTGAAACATCTAAAAAACAAAGCAACAGAGCCTAGGGCACTTCCACTTATGGTCCTATAGCTTAGGGAAATTAAAATCAAAAAGACACAGCCACCCCAAAGTTTGGGACGCCTCTGTTTACAAGAACCTCGTTTACCGTACAAGTTCAACATCGCAGAAAGTGAAAAATGGATAAAGAAGTTGTGGTATTTACTTACAAAGCAATATCACTCAGCAATGAAATCTATGTCATCAGGCCCTTAGCAGCACAATGAGTGGATTCAGGTATGATGATTCTAACTGAAATAAGTCACACAGAAAAAGAAACATCATAAGATATCAGTAATACACGGAATGTAAACTTGGCTACACAGGAACTGAATTACAGAACAGAACAGGGTCTCAAATTTAGAAAACCAACTTATGCTTGCTTAAGGGGAAAGGTGAGTTGGGGTGCTGCATAAAACCAGAGATTGAAATGAGCACAGATAAAGTTCCTTAAGCCAAATATGGAATAGACAAGAGCTACTCCTTGCTCAACGAAATGGACTCAACACCGCATATTAAAAGCCTAAGAATGTACCTGACTAGTAAGTATCTTAAAACCTATGGATTGCTATGTCTCCGAAAGAGAATCAAGCATGTGTACAGGGGCATAAACGCAGCAGTGATAGGATTGGAGAGGTTCGGTGAGCAAATGAAGACCCTTTGAAGTCATATTGCATGGTACCCATTCCACGGGTTTCAACTACCCAGGTTTAAGGTATTCTTCCTTCAGCTAAAACATGCATGTGGAACCTAGAGTATGATCAACCATGTGATCGGGAGACGTGTTCAAATATGTCTCAGTTTTCGTACCCTGGTACTCGGGTGCAACATTCCAGACGCTTTACTAACACCCTCCCGACTTGGAGAGTCAGTCCCTTTAACCTCCTGTTTGGCCCAGTTTGCAATTTCTGCGGAAGATGAACAGGAATAGCGAGAACCAATGAGAGACTAGCTGGAAGGTGTCTGGACGGGCAAATTTAACTCTCATTTCCCACCAGGAAGAGGAATTAACCAAAGGCTCAGCGTGCCGTGCCGGAACCAGATTAGGGCCTGAAGCCATCCTGCGGTGTTGCGGCCAGATCAAAAGAAAGCGAGTTGAAGAAAGGAGCTCAGGGGCACTGTAATTCACAAACCTGCAGAGTTATAAATGACAGCTATCGTCCAAAAATATACTGAAGTAAGGCTGCCAAGAGGACTTGAAAGCGGGGCAGAATTGCAGGAAACCGATTTCAGGAGGCAGACTGGAATTGCATTGAAAGCATAGGAAAAGAGGCAGAACGTCCACAATGATGCACTTGGCCAAAAAGGGCGTATGCGTTTTTTCCTGAATATATTCAGGAAAAAACGCATACGCCCTTTTTGGCCAACCAAGCAAGCTTGCAAAGGAAATCTGCACTACAATGAAGTCTCACTTCCCCCCGGTCAAAAGGGCCATCTGAAAAAAGTGTAAAATCCAGAAAGGCAGGACAGGCCATGGAGAACTGGGAGCCTTGTTATGCTGATGGGCGGGATGTAAATTGCCAACAGACACTCGGGAGAAGTGTATGGTGTTTCCTGAAACATCTAAAAAACAAAGCAACAGAGCCTAGGGCACTTCCACTTATGGTCCTATAGCTTAGGGAAATTAAAATCAAAAAGACACAGCCACCCCAAAGTTTGGGACGCCTCTGTTTACAAGAACCTCGTTTACCGTACAAGTTCAACATCGCAGAAAGTGAAAAATGGATAAAGAAGTTGTGGTATTTACTTACAAAGCAATATCACTCAGCAATGAAATCTATGTCATCAGGCCCTTAGCAGCACAATGAGTGGATTCAGGTATGATGATTCTAACTGAAATAAGTCACACAGAAAAAGAAACATCATAAGATATCAGTAATACACGGAATGTAAACTTGGCTACACAGGAACTGAATTACAGAACAGAACAGGGTCTCAAATTTAGAAAACCAACTTATGCTTGCTTAAGGGGAAAGGTGAGTTGGGGTGCTGCATAAAACCAGAGATTGAAATGAGCACAGATAAAGTTCCTTAAGCCAAATATGGAATAGACAAGAGCTACTCCTTGCTCAACGAAATGGACTCAACACCGCATATTAAATGCCTAAGAATGTACCTGACTAGTAAGTATCTTAAAACCTATGGATTGCTATGTCTCCGAAAGAGAATCAAGCATGTGTACAGGGGCATAAACGCAGCAGTGATAGGATTGGAGAGGTTCGGTGAGCAAATGAAGACCCTTTGAAGTCATATTGCATGGTACCCATTCCACGGGTTTCAACTACCCAGGTTTAAGGTATTCTTCCTTCAGCTAAAACATGCATGTGGAACCTAGAGTATGATCAACCATGTGATCGGGAGACGTGTTCAAATATGTCTCAGTTTTCGTACCCTGGTACTCGGGTGCAACATTCCAGACGCTTTACTAACACCCTCCCGACTTGGAGAGTCAGTCCCTTTAACCTCCTGTTTGGCCCAGTTTGCAATTTCTGCGGAAGATGAACAGGAATAGCGAGAACCAATGAGAGACTAGCTGGAGGTGTCTGGACGGGCAAATTTAACTCTCATTTCCCACCAGGAAGAGGAATTAACCAAAGGCTCAGCGTGCCGTGCCGGAACCAGATTAGGGCCTGAAGCCATCCTGCGGTGTTGCGGCCAGGTCACAAGAAAGCGAGTTGAAGAAAGGAGCTCAGGGGCACTGTAATTCACAAACCTGCAGAGTTATAAATGACAGCTATCGTCCAAAAATATACTGAAGTAAGGCTGCCAAGAGGACTTGAAAGCGGGGCAGAATTGCAGGAAACCGATTTCAGGAGGTAGACTGGAATTGCATTGAAAGCATAGGAAAAGAGGCAGAACGTCCACAATGATGCACTTGGCCAAAAAGGGCGTATGCGTTTTTTCCTGAATATATTCAGGAAAAAACGCATACGCCCTTTTTGGCCAACCAAGCAAGCTTGCAAAGGAAATCTGCACTACAATGAAGTCTCACTTCCCCCCAGTCAAAAGGGCCATCTGAAAAAAGTGTAAAATCCAGAAAGGCAGGACAGGCCATGGAGAACTGGGAGCCTTGTTATGCTGATGGGCGGGATGTAAATTGCCAACAGACACTCGGGAGAAGTGTATGGTGTTTCCTGAAACATCTAAAAAACAAAGCAACAGAGCCTAGGGCACTTCCACTTATGGTCCTATAGCTTAGGGAAATTAAAATCAAAAAGACACAGCCACCCCAAAGTTTGGGACGCCTCTGTTTACAAGAACCTCGTTTACAGTACAAGTTCAACATCGCAGAAAGTGAAAAATGGATAAAGAAGTTGTGGTATTTACTTACAAAGCAATATCACTCAGCAATGAAATCTATGTCATCAGGCCCTTAGCAGCACAATGAGTGGATTCAGGTATGATGATTCTAACTGAAATAAGTCACACAGAAAAAGAAACATCATAAGATATCAGTAATACACGGAATGTAAACTTGGCTACACAGGAACTGAATTACAGAACAGAACAGGGTCTCAAATTTAGAAAACCAACTTATGCTTGCTTAAGGGGAAAGGTGAGTTGGGGTGCTGCATAAAACCAGAGATTGAAATGAGCACAGATAAAGTTCCTTAAGCCAAATATGGAATAGACAAGAGCTACTCCTTGCTCAACGAAATGGACTCAACACCGCATATTAAATGCCTAAGAATGTACCTGACTAGTAAGTATCTTAAAACCTATGGATTGCTATGTCTCCGAAAGAGAATCAAGCATGTGTACAGGGGCATAAACGCAGCAGTGATAGGATTGGAGAGGTTCGGTGAGCAAATGAAGACCCTTTGAAGTCATATTGCATGGTACCCATTCCACGGGTTTCAACTACCCAGGTTTAAGGTATTCTTCCTTCAGCTAAAACATGCATGTGGAACCTAGAGTATGATCAACCATGTGATCGGGAGACGTGTTCAAATATGTCTCAGTTTTCGTACCCTGGTACTCGGGTGCAACATTCCAGACGCTTTACTAACACCCTCCCGACTTGGAGAGTCAGTCCCTTTAACCTCCTGTTTGGCCCAGTTTGCAATTTCTGCGGAAGATGAACAGGAATAGCGAGAACCAATGAGAGACTAGCTGGAAGGTGTCTGGACGGGCAAATTTAACTCTCATTTCCCACCAGGAAGAGGAATTAACCAAAGGCTCAGCGTGCCGTGCCGGAACCAGATTAGGGCCTGAAGCCATCCTGCGGTGTTGCGGCCAGCTCAAAAGAAAGCGAGTTGAAGAAAGGAGCTCAGGGGCACTGTAATTCACAAACCTGCAGAGTTATAAATGACAGCTATCGTCCAAAAATATACTGAAGTAAGGCTGCCAAGAGGACTTGAAAGCGGGGCAGAATTGCAGGAAACCGATTTCAGGAGGCAGACTGGAATTGCATTGAAAGCATAGGAAAAGAGGCAGAACGTCCACAATGATGCACTTGGCCAAAAAGGGCGTATGCGTTTTTTCCTGAATATATTCAGGAAAAAACGCATACGCCCTTTTTGGCCAACCAAGCAAGCTTGCAAAGGAAATCTGCACTACAATGAAGTCTCACTTCCCCCCGGTCAAAAGGGCCATCTGAAAAAAGTGTAAAATCCAGAAAGGCAGGACAGGCCATGGAGAACTGGGAGCCTTGTTATGCTGATGGGCGGGATGTAAATTGCCAGCAGACACTCGGGAGAAGTGTATGGTGTTTCCTGAAACATCTAAAAAACAAAGCAACAGAGCCTAGGGCACTTCCACTTATGGTCCTATAGCTTAGGGAAATTAAAATCAAAAAGACACAGCCACCCCAAAGTTTGGGACGCCTCTGTTTACAAGAACCTCGTTTACCGTACAAGTTCAACATCGCAGAAAGTGAAAAATGGATAAAGAAGTCGTGGTATTTACTTACAAAGCAATATCACTCAGCAATGAAATCTATGTCATCAGGCCCTTAGCAGCACAATGAGTGGATTCAGGTATGATGATTCTAACTGAAATAAGTCACACAGAAAAAGAAACATCATAAGATATCAGTAATACACGGAATGTAAACTTGGCTACACAGGAACTGAATTACAGAACAGAACAGGGTCTCAAATTTAGAAAACCAACTTATGCTTGCTTAAGGGGAAAGGTGAGTTGGGGTGCTGCATAAAACCAGAGATTGAAATGAGCACAGATAAAGTTCCTTAAGCCAAATATGGAATAGACAAGAGCTACTCCTTGCTCAACGAAATGGACTCAACACCGCATATTAAATGCCTAAGAATGTACCTGACTAGTAAGTATCTTAAAACCTATGGATTGCTATGTCTCCGAAAGAGAATCAAGCATGTGTACAGGGGCATAAACGCAGCAGTGATAGGATTGGAGAGGTTCGGTGAGCAAATGAAGACCCTTTGAAGTCATATTGCATGGTACCCATTCCACGGGTTTCAACTACCCAGGTTTAAGGTATTCTTCCTTCAGCTAAAACATGCATGTGGAACCTAGAGTATGATCAACCATGTGATCGGGAGACGTGTTCAAATATGTCTCAGTTTTCGTACCCTGGTACTCGGGTGCAACATTCCAGACGCTTTACTAACACCCTCCCGACTTGGAGAGTCAGTCCCTTTAACCTCCTGTTTGGCCCAGTTTGCAATTTCTGCGGAAGATGAACAGGAATAGCGAGAACCAATGAGAGACTAGCTGGAAGGTGTCTGGACGGGCAAATTTAACTCTCATTTCCCACCAGGAAGAGGAATTAACCAAAGGCTCAGCGTGCCGTGCCGGAACCAGATTAGGGCCTGAAGCCATCCTGCGGTGTTGCGGCCAGCTCAAAAGAAAGCGAGTTGAAGAAAGGAGCTCAGGGGCACTGTAATTCACAAACCTGCAGAGTTATAAATGACAGCTATCGTCCAAAAATATACTGAAGTAAGGCTGCCAAGAGGACTTGAAAGCGGGGCAGAATTGCAGGAAACCGATTTCAGGAGGCAGACTGGAATTGCATTGAAAGCATAGGAAAAGAGGCAGAACGTCCACAATGATGCACTTGGCCAAAAAGGGCGTATGCGTTTTTTCCTGAATATATTCAGGAAAAAACGCATACGCCCTTTTTGGCCAACCAAGCAAGCTTGCAAAGGAAATCTGCACTACAATGAAGTCTCACTTCCCCCCGGTCAAAAGGGCCATCTGAAAAAAGTGTAAAATCCAGAAAGGCAGGACAGGCCATGGAGAACTGGGAGCCTTGTTATGCTGATGGGCGGGATGTAAATTGCCAACAGACACTCGGGAGAAGTGTATGGTGTTTCCTGAAACATCTAAAAAACAAAGCAACAGAGCCTAGGGCACTTCCACTTATGGTCCTATAGCTTAGGGAAATTAAAATCAAAAAGACACAGCCACCCCAAAGTTTGGGACGCCTCTGTTTACAAGAACCTCGTTTACCGTACAAGTTCAACATCGCAGAAAGTGATAAATGGATAAAGAAGTTGTGGTATTTACTTACAAAGCAATATCACTCAGCAATGAAATCTATGTCATCAGGCCCTTAGCAGCACAATGAGTGGATTCAGGTATGATGATTCTAACTGAAATAAGTCACACAGAAAAAGAAACATCATAAGATATCAGTAATACACGGAATGTAAACTTGGCTACACAGGAACTGAATTACAGAACAGAACAGGGTCTCAAATTTAGAAAACCAACTTATGCTTGCTTAAGGGGAAAGGTGAGTTGGGGTGCTGCATAAAACCAGAGATTGAAATGAGCACAGATAAAGTTCCTTAAGCCAAATATGGAATAGACAAGAGCTACTCCTTGCTCAACGAAATGGACTCAACACCGCATATTAAACGCCTAAGAATGTACCTGACTAGTAAGTATCTTAAAACCTATGGATTGCTATGTCTCCGAAAGAGAATCAAGCATGTGTACAGGGGCATAAACGCAGCAGTGATAGGATTGGAGAGGTTCGGTGAGCAAATGAAGACCCTTTGAAGTCATATTGCATGGTACCCATTCCACGGGTTTCAACTACCCAGGTTTAAGGTATTCTTCCTTCAGCTAAAACATGCATGTGGAACCTAGAGTATGATCAACCATGTGATCGGGAGACGTGTTCAAATATGTCTCAGTTTTCGTACCCTGGTACTCGGGTGCAACATTCCAGACGCTTTACTAACACCCTCCCGACTTGGAGAGTCAGTCCCTTTAACCTCCTGTTTGGCCCAGTTTGCAATTTCTGCGGAAGATGAACAGGAATAGCGAGAACCAATGAGAGACTAGCTGGAAGGTGTCTGGACGGGCAAATTTAACTCTCATTTCCCACCAGGAAGAGGAATTAACCAAAGGCTCAGCGTGCCGTGCCGGAACCAGATTAGGGCCTGAAGCCATCCTGCGGTGTTGCGGCCAGCTCAAAAGAAAGCGAGTTGAAGAAAGGAGCTCAGGGGCACTGTAATTCACAAACCTGCAGAGTTATAAATGACAGCTATCGTCCAAAAATATACTGAAGTAAGGCTGCCAAGAGGACTTGAAAGCGGGGCAGAATTGCAGGAAACCGATTTCAGGAGGCAGACTGGAATTGCATTGAAAGCATAGGAAAAGAGGCAGAACGTCCACAATGATGCACTTGGCCAAAAAGGGCGTATGCGTTTTTTCCTGAATATATTCAGGAAAAAACGCATACGCCCTTTTTGGCCAACCAAGCAAGCTTGCAAAGGAAATCTGCACTACAATGAAGTCTCACTTCCCCCCAGTCAAAAGGGCCATCTGAAAAAAGTGTAAAATCCAGAAAGGCAGGACAGGCCATGGAGAACTGGGAGCCTTGTTATGCTGATGGGCGGGATGTAAATTGCCAACAGACACTCGGGAGAAGTGTATGGTGTTTCCTGAAACATCTAAAAAACAAAGCAACAGAGCCTAGGGCACTTCCACTTATGGTCCTATAGCTTAGGGAAATTAAAATCAAAAAGACACAGCCACCCCAAAGTTTGGGACGCCTCTGTTTACAAGAACCTCGTTTACCGTACAAGTTCAACATCGCAGAAAGTGAAAAATGGATAAAGAAGTTGTGGTATTTACTTACAAAGCAATATCACTCAGCAATGAAATCTATGTCATCAGGCCCTTAGCAGCACAATGAGTGGATTCAGGTATGATGATTCTAACTGAAATAAGTCACACAGAAAAAGAAACATCATAAGATATCAGTAATACACGGAATGTAAACTTGGCTACACAGGAACTGAATTACAGAACAGAACAGGGTCTCAAATTTAGAAAACCAACTTATGCTTGCTTAAGGGGAAAGATGAGTTGGGGTGCTGCATAAAACCAGAGATTGAAATGAGCACAGATAAAGTTCCTTAAGCCAAATATGGAATAGACAAGAGCTACTCCTTGCTCAACGAAATGGACTCAACACCGCATATTAAACGCCTAAGAATGTACCTGACTAGTAAGTATCTTAAAACCTATGGATTGCTATGTCTCCGAAAGAGAATCAAGCATGTGTACAGGGGCATAAACGCAGCAGTGATAGGATTGGAGAGGTTCGGTGAGCAAATGAAGACCCTTTGAAGTCATATTGCATGGTACCCATTCCACGGGTTTCAACTACCCAGGTTTAAGGTATTCTTCCTTCAGCTAAAACATGCATGTGGAACCTAGAGTATGATCAACCATGTGATCGGGAGACGTGTTCAAATATGTCTCAGTTTTCGTACCCTGGTACTCGGGTGCAACATTCCAGACGCTTTACTAACACCCTCCCGACTTGGAGAGTCAGTCCCTTTAACCTCCTGTTTGGCCCAGTTTGCAATTTCTGCGGAAGATGAACAGGAATAGCGAGAACCAATGAGAGACTAGCTGGAAGGTGTCTGGACGGGCAAATTTAACTCTCATTTCCCACCAGGAAGAGGAATTAACCAAAGGCTCAGCGTGCCGTGCCGGAACCAGATTAGGGCCTGAAGCCATCCTGCGGTGTTGCGGCCAGGTCACAAGAAAGCGAGTTGAAGAAAGGAGCTCAGGGGCACTGTAATTCACAAACCTGCAGAGTTATAAATGACAGCTATCGTCCAAAAATATACTGAAGTAAGGCTGCCAAGAGGACTTGAAAGCGGGGCAGAATTGCAGGAAACCGATTTCAGGAGGCAGACTGGAATTGCATTGAAAGCATAGGAAAAGAGGCAGAACGTCCACAATGATGCACTTGGCCAAAAAGGGCGTATGCGTTTTTTCCTGAATATATTCAGGAAAAAACGCATACGCCCTTTTTGGCCAACCAAGCAAGCTTGCAAAGGAAATCTGCACTACAATGAAGTCTCACTTCCCCCCGGTCAAAAGGGCCATCTGAAAAAAGTGTAAAATCCAGAAAGGCAGGACAGGCCATGGAGAACTGGGAGCCTTGTTATGCTGATGGGCGGGATGTAAATTGCCAACAGACACTCGGGAGAAGTGTATGGTGTTTCCTGAAACAACTAAAAAACAAAGCAACAGAGCCTAGGGCACTTCCACTTATGGTCCTATAGCTTAGGGAAATTAAAATCAAAAAGACACAGCCACCCCAAAGTTTGGGACGCCTCTGTTTACAAGAACCTCGTTTACCATACAAGTTCAACATCGCAGAAAGTGAAAAATGGATAAAGAAGTTGTGGTATTTACTTACAAAGCAATATCACTCAGCAATGAAATCTATGTCATCAGGCCCTTAGCAGCACAATGAGTGGATTAAGGTATGATGATTCTAACTGAAATAAGTCACACAGAAAAAGAAACATCATAAGATATCAGTAATACACGGAATGTAAACTTGGCTACACAGGAACTGAATTACAGAACAGAACAGGGTCTCAAATTTAAAAAACCAACTTATGCTTGCTTAAGGGGAAAGGTGAGTTGGGGTGCTGCATAAAACCAGAGATTGAAATGAGCACAGATAAAGTTCCTTAAGCCAAATATGGAATAGACAAGAGCTACTCCTTGCTCAACGAAATGGACTCAACACCGCATATTAAACGCCTAAGAATGTACCTGACTAGTAAGTATCTTAAAACCTATGGATTGCTATGTCTCCGAAAGAGAATCAAGCATGTGTACAGGGGCATAAACGCAGCAGTGATAGGATTGGAGAGGTTCGGTGAGCAAATGAAGACCCTTTGAAGTCATATTGCATGGTACCCATTCCACGGGTTTCAACTACCCAGGTTTAAGGTATTCTTCCTTCAGCTAAAACATGCATGTGGAACCTAGAGTATGATCAACCATGTGATCGGGAGACGTGTTCAAATATGTCTCAGTTTTCGTACCCTGGTACTCGGGTGCAACATTCCAGACGCTTTACTAACACCCTCCCGACTTGGAGAGTCAGTCCCTTTAACCTCCTGTTTGGCCCAGTTTGCAATTTCTGCGGAAGATGAACAGGAATAGCGAGAACCAATGAGAGACTAGCTGGAAGGTGTCTGGACGGGCAAATTTAACTCTCATTTCCCACCAGGAAGAGGAATTAACCAAAGGCTCAGCGTGCCGTGCCGGAACCAGATTAGGGCCTGAAGCCATCCTGCGGTGTTGCGGCCAGCTCAAAAGAAAGCGAGTTGAAGAAAGGAGCTCAGGGGCACTGTAATTCACAAACCTGCAGAGTTATAAATGACAGCTATCGTCCAAAAATATACTGAAGTAAGGCTGCCAAGAGGACTTGAAAGCGGGGCAGAATTGCAGGAAACCGATTTCAGGAGGCAGACTGGAATTGCATTGAAAGCATAGGAAAAGAGGCAGAACGTCCACAATGATGCACTTGGCCAAAAAGGGCGTATGCGTTTTTTCCTGAATATATTCAGGAAAAAACGCATACGCCCTTTTTGGCCAACCAAGCAAGCTTGCAAAGGAAATCTGCACTACAATGAAGTCTCACTTCCCCCCGGTCAAAAGGGCCATCTGAAAAAAGTGTAAAATCCAGAAAGGCAGGACAGGCCATGGAGAACTGGGAGCCTTGTTATGCTGATGGGCGGGATGTAAATTGCCAACAGACACTCGGGAGAAGTGTATGGTGTTTCCTGAAACATCTAAAAAACAAAGCAACAGAGCCTAGGGCACTTCCACTTATGGTCCTATAGCTTAGGGAAATTAAAATCAAAAAGACACAGCCACCCCAAAGTTTGGGACGCCTCTGTTTACAAGAACCTCGTTTACCGTACAAGTTCAACATCGCAGAAAGTGAAAAATGGATAAAGAAGTTGTGGTATTTACTTACAAAGCAATATCACTCAGCAATGAAATCTATGTCATCAGGCCCTTAGCAGCACAATGAGTGGATTCAGGTATGATGATTCTAACTGAAATAAGTCACACAGAAAAAGAAACATCATAAGATATCAGTAATACACGGAATGTAAACTTGGCTACACAGGAACTGAATTACAGAACAGAACAGGGTCTCAAATTTAGAAAACCAACTTATGCTTGCTTAAGGGGAAAGGTGAGTTGGGGTGCTGCATAAAACCAGAGATTGAAATGAGCACAGATAAAGTTCCTTAAGCCAAATATGGAATAGACAAGAGCTACTCCTTGCTCAACGAAATGGACTCAACACCGCATATTAAATGCCTAAGAATGTACCTGACTAGTAAGTATCTTAAAACCTATGGATTGCTATGTCTCCGAAAGAGAATCAAGCATGTGTACAGGGGCATAAACGCAGCAGTGATAGGATTGGAGAGGTTCGGTGAGCAAATGAAGACCCTTTGAAGTCATATTGCATGGTACCCATTCCACGGGTTTCAACTACCCAGGTTTAAGGTATTCTTCCTTCAGCTAAAACATGCATGTGGAACCTAGAGTATGATCAACCATGTGATCGGGAGACGTGTTCAAATATGTCTCAGTTTTCGTACCCTGGTACTCGGGTGCAACATTCCAGACGCTTTACTAACACCCTCCCGACTTGGAGAGTCAGTCCCTTTAACCTCCTGTTTGGCCCAGTTTGCAATTTCTGCGGAAGATGAACAGGAATAGCGAGAACCAATGAGAGACTAGCTGGAAGGTGTCTGGACGGGCAAATTTAACTCTCATTTCCCACCAGGAAGAGGAATTAACCAAAGGCTCAGCGTGCCGTGCCGGAACCAGATTAGGGCCTGAAGCCATCCTGCGGTGTTGCGGCCAGGTCACAAGAAAGCGAGTTGAAGAAAGGAGCTCAGGGGCACTGTAATTCACAAACCTGCAGAGTTATAAATGACAGCTATCGTCCAAAAATATACTGAAGTAAGGCTGCCAAGAGGACTTGAAAGCGGGGCAGAATTGCAGGAAACCGATTTCAGGAGGTAGACTGGAATTGCATTGAAAGCATAGGAAAAGAGGCAGAACGTCCACAATGATGCACTTGGCCAAAAAGGGCGTATGCGTTTTTTCCTGAATATATTCAGGAAAAAACGCATACGCCCTTTTTGGCCAACCAAGCAAGCTTGCAAAGGAAATCTGCACTACAATGAAGTCTCACTTCCCCCCGGTCAAAAGGGCCATCTGAAAAAAGTGTAAAATCCAGAAAGGCAGGACAGGCCATGGAGAACTGGGAGCCTTGTTATGCTGATGGGCGGGATGTAAATTGCCAACAGACACTCGGGAGAAGTGTATGGTGTTTCCTGAAACATGTAAAAAACAAAGCAACAGAGCCTAGGGCACTTCCACTTATGGTCCTATAGCTTAGGGAAATTAAAATCAAAAAGACACAGCCACCCCAAAGTTTGGGACGCCTCTGTTTACAAGAACCTCGTTTACCGTACAAGTTCAACATCGCAGAAAGTGAAAAATGGATAAAGAAGTTGTGGTATTTACTTACAAAGCAATATCACTCAGCAATGAAATCTATGTCATCAGGCCCTTAGCAGCACAATGAGTGGATTCAGGTATGATGATTCTAACTGAAATAAGTCACACAGAAAAAGAACCATCATAAGATATCAGTAATACACGGAATGTAAACTTGGCTACACAGGAACTGAATTACAGAACAGAACAGGGTCTCAAATTTAGAAAACCAACTTATGCTTGCTTAAGGGGAAAGGTGAGTTGGGGTGCTGCATAAAACCAGAGATTGAAATGAACACAGATAAAGTTCCTTAAGCCAAATATGGAATAGACAAGAGCTACTCCTTGCTCAACGAAATGGACTCAACACCGCATATTAAATGCCTAAGAATGTACCTGACTAGTAAGTATCTTAAAACCTATGGATTGCTATGTCTCCGAAAGAGAATCAAGCATGTGTACAGGGGCATAAACGCAGCAGTGATAGGATTGGAGAGGTTCGGTGAGCAAATGAAGACCCTTTGAAGTCATATTGCATGGTACCCATTCCACGGGTTTCAACTACCCAGGTTTAAGGTATTCTTCCTTCAGCTAAAACATGCATGTGGAACCTAGAGTATGATCAACCATGTGATCGGGAGACGTGTTCAAATATGTCTCAGTTTTCGTACCCTGGTACTCGGGTGCAACATTCCAGACGCTTTACTAACACCCTCCCGACTTGGAGAGTCAGTCCCTTTAACCTCCTGTTTGGCCCAGTTTGCAATTTCTGCGGAAGATGAACAGGAATAGCGAGAACCAATGAGAGACTAGCTGGAAGGTGTCTGGACGGGCAAATTTAACTCTCATTTCCCACCAGGAAGAGGAATTAACCAAAGGCTCAGCGTGCCGTGCCGGAACCAGATTAGGGCCTGAAGCCATCCTGCGGTGTTGCGGCCAGCTCAAAAGAAAGCGAGTTGAAGAAAGGAGCTCAGGGGCACTGTAATTCACAAACCTGCAGAGTTATAAATGACAGCTATCGTCCAAAAATATACTGAAGTAAGGCTGCCAAGAGGACTTGAAAGCGGGGCAGAATTGCAGGAAACCGATTTCAGGAGGCAGACTGGAATTGCATTGAAAGCATAGGAAAAGAGGCAGAACGTCCACAATGATGCACTTGGCCAAAAAGGGCGTATGCGTTTTTTCCTGAATATATTCAGGAAAAAACGCATACGCCCTTTTTGGCCAACCAAGCAAGCTTGCAAAGGAAATCTGCACTACAATGAAGTCTCACTTCCCCCCGGTCAAAAGGGCCATCTGAAAAAAGTGTAAAATCCAGAAAGGCAGGACAGGCCATGGAGAACTGGGAGCCTTGTTATGCTGATGGGCGGGATGTAAATTGCCAACAGACACTCGGGAGAAGTGTATGGTGTTTCCTGAAACATCTAAAAAACAAAGCAACAGAGCCTAGGGCACTTCCACTTATGGTCCTATAGCTTAGGGAAATTAAAATCAAAAAGACACAGCCACCCCAAAGTTTGGGACGCCTCTGTTTACAAGAACCTCGTTTACCGTACAAGTTCAACATCGCAGAAAGTGAAAAATGGATAAAGAAGTTGTGGTATTTACTTACAAAGCAATATCACTCAGCAATGAAATCTATGTCATCATGCCCTTAGCAGCACAATGAGTGGATTCAGGTATGATGATTCTAACTGAAATAAGTCACACAGAAAAAGAAACATCATAAGATATCAGTAATACACGGAATGTAAACTTGGCTACACAGGAACTGAATTACAGAACAGAACAGGGTCTCAAATTTAGAAAACCAACTTATGCTTGCTTAAGGGGAAAGGTGAGTTGGGGTGCTGCATAAAACCAGAGATTGAAATGAGCACAGATAAAGTTCCTTAAGCCAAATATGGAATAGACAAGAGCTACTCCTTGCTCAACGAAATGGACTCAACACCGCATATTAAACGCCTAAGAATGTACCTGACTAGTAAGTATCTTAAAACCTATGGATTGCTATGTCTCCGAAAGAGAATCAAGCATGTGTACAGGGGCATAAACGCAGCAGTGATAGGATTGGAGAGGTTCGGTGAGCAAATGAAGACCCTTTGAAGTCATATTGCATGGTACCCATTCCACGGGTTTCAACTACCCAGGTTTAAGGTATTCTTCCTTCAGCTAAAACATGCATGTGGAACCTAGAGTATGATCAACCATGTGATCGGGAGACGTGTTCAAATATGTCTCAGTTTTCGTACCCTGGTACTCGGGTGCAACATTCCAGACGCTTTACGAACACCCTCCCGACTTGGAGAGTCAGTCCCTTTAACCTCCTGTTTGGCCCAGTTTGCAATTTCTGTGGAAGATGAACAGGAATAGCGAGAACCAATGAGAGACTAGCTGGAAGGTGTCTGGACGGGCAAATTTAACTCTCATTTCCCACCAGGAAGAGGAATTAACCAAAGGCTCAGCATGCCGTGCCGGAACCAGATTAGGGCCTGAAGCCATCCTGCGGTGTTGCGGCCAGCTCAAAAGAAAGCGAGTTGAAGAAAGGAGCTCAGGGGCACTGTAATTCACAAACCTGCAGAGTTATAAATGACAGCTATCGTCCAAAAATATACTGAAGTAAGGCTGCCAAGAGGACTTGAAAGCGGGGCAGAATTGCAGGAAACCGATTTCAGGAGGCAGACTGGAATTGCATTGAAAGCATAGGAAAAGAGGCAGAACGTCCACAATGATGCACTTGGCCAAAAAGGGCGTATGCGTTTTTTCCTGAATATATTCAGGAAAAAACGCATACGCCCTTTTTGGCCAACCAAGCAAGCTTGCAAAGGAAATCTGCACTACAATGAAGTCTCACTTCCCCCCGGTCAAAAGGGCCATCTGAAAAAAGTGTAAAATCCAGAAAGGCAGGACAGGCCATGGAGAACTGGGAGCCTTGTTATGCTGATGGGCGGGATGTAAATTGCCAACAGACACTCGGGAGAAGTGTATGGTGTTTCCTGAAACATCTAAAAAACAAAGCAACAGAGCCTAGGGCACTTCCACTTATGGTCCTATAGCTTAGGGAAATTAAAATCAAAAAGACACAGCCACCCCAAAGTTTGGGACGCCTCTGTTTACAAGAACCTCGTTTACCGTACAAGTTCAACATCGCAGAAAGTGAAAAATGGATAAAGAAGTTGTGGTATTTACTTACAAAGCAATATCACTCAGCAATGAAATCTATGTCATCAGGCCCTTAGCAGCACAATGAGTGGATTCAGGTATGATGATTCTAACTGAAATAAGTCACACAGAAAAAGAAACATCATAAGATATCAGTAATACACGGAATGTAAACTTGGCTACACAGGAACTGAATTACAGAACAGAACAGGGTCTCAAATTTAGAAAACCAACTTATGCTTGCTTAAGGGGAAAGGTGAGTTGGGGTGCTGCATAAAACCAGAGATTGAAATGAGCACAGATAAAGTTCCTTAAGCCAAATATGGAATAGACAAGAGCTACTCCTTGCTCAACGAAATGGACTCAACACCGCATATTAAACGCCTAAGAATGTACCTGACTAGTAAGTATCTTAAAACCTATGGATTGCTATGTCTCCGAAAGAGAATCAAGCATGTGTACAGGGGCATAAACGCAGCAGTGATAGGATTGGAGAGGTTCGGTGAGCAAATGAAGACCCTTTGAAGTCATATTGCATGGTACCCATTCCACGGGTTTCAACTACCCAGGTTTAAGGTATTCTTCCTTCAGCTAAAACATGCATGTGGAACCTAGAGTATGATCAACCATGTGATCGGGAGACGTGTTCAAATATGTCTCAGTTTTCGTACCCTGGTACTCGGGTGCAACATTCCAGACGCTTTACTAACACCCTCCCGACTTGGAGAGTCAGTCCCTTTAACCTCCTGTTTGGCCCAGTTTGCAATTTCTGCGGAAGATGAACAGGAATAGCGAGAACCAATGAGAGACTAGCTGGAAGGTGTCTGGACGGGCAAATTTAACTCTCATTTCCCACCAGGAAGAGGAATTAACCAAAGGCTCAGCGTGCCGTGCCGGAACCAGATTAGGGCCTGAAGCCATCCTGCGGTGTTGCGGCCAGCTCAAAAGAAAGCGAGTTGAAGAAAGGAGCTCAGGGGCACTGTAATTCACAAACCTGCAGAGTTATAAATGACAGCTATCGTCCAAAAATATACTGAAGTAAGGCTGCCAAGAGGACTTGAAAGCGGGGCAGAATTGCAGGAAACCGATTTCAGGAGGCAGACTGGAATTGCATTGAAAGCATAGGAAAAGAGGCAGAACGTCCACAATGATGCACTTGGCCAAAAAGGGCGTATGCGTTTTTTCCTGAATATATTCAGGAAAAAACGCATACGCCCTTTTTGGCCAACCAAGCAAGCTTGCAAAGGAAATCTGCACTACAATGAAGTCTCACTTCCCCCCGGTCAATAGGGCCATCTGAAAAAAGTGTAAAATCCAGAAAGGCAGGACAGGCCATGGAGAACTGGGAGCCTTGTTATGCTGATGGGCGGGATGTAAATTGCCAACAGACACTCGGGAGAAGTGTATGGTGTTTCCTGAAACATCTAAAAAACAAAGCAACAGAGCCTAGGGCACTTCCACTTATGGTCCTATAGCTTAGGGAAATTAAAATCAAAAAGACACAGCCACCCCAAAGTTTGGGACGCCTCTGTTTACAAGAACCTCGTTTACCGTACAAGTTCAACATCGCAGAAAGTGAAAAATGGATAAAGAAGTTGTGGTATTTACTTACAAAGCAATATCACTCAGCAATGAAATCTATGTCATCAGGCCCTTAGCAGCACAATGAGTGGATTCAGGTATGATGATTCTAACTGAAATAAGTCACACAGAAAAAGAAACATCATAAGATATCAGTAATACACGGAATGTAAACTTGGCTACACAGGAACTGAATTACAGAACAGAACAGGGTCTCAAATTTAGAAAACCAACTTATGCTTGCTTAAGGGGAAAGGTGAGTTGGGGTGCTGCATAAAACCAGAGATTGAAATGAGCACAGATAAAGTTCCTTAAGCCAAATATGGAATAGACAAGAGCTACTCCTTGCTCAACGAAATGGACTCAACACCGCATATTAAATGCCTAAGAATGTACCTGACTAGTAAGTATCTTAAAACCTATGGATTGCTATGTCTCCGAAAGAGAATCAAGCATGTGTACAGGGGCATAAACGCAGCAGTGATAGGATTGGAGAGGTTCGGTGAGCAAATGAAGACCCTTTGAAGTCATATTGCATGGTACCCATTCCACGGGTTTCAACTACCCAGGTTTAAGGTATTCTTCCTTCAGCTAAAACATGCATGTGGAACCTAGAGTATGATCAACCATGTGATCGGGAAACGTGTTCAAATATGTCTCAGTTTTCGTACCCTGGTACTCGGGTGCAACATTCCAGACGCTTTACTAACACCCTCCCGACTTGGAGAGTCAGTCCCTTTAACCTCCTGTTTGGCCCAGTTTGCAATTTCTGCGGAAGATGAACAGGAATAGCGAGAACCAATGAGAGACTAGCTGGAAGGTGTCTGGACGGGCAAATTTAACTCTCATTTCCCACCAGGAAGAGGAATTAACCAAAGGCTCAGCGTGCCGTGCCGGAACCAGATTAGGGCCTGAAGCCATCCTGCGGTGTTGCGGCCAGCTCAAAAGAAAGCGAGTGGAAGAAAGGAGCTCAGGGGCACTGTAATTCACAAACCTGCAGAGTTATAAATGACAGCTATCGTCCAAAAATATACTGAAGTAAGGCTGCCAAGAGGACTTGAAAGCGGGGCAGAATTGCAGGAAACCGATTTCAGGAGGCAGACTGGAATTGCATTGAAAGCATAGGAAAAGAGGCAGAACGTCCACAATGATGCACTTGGCCAAAAAGGGCGTATGCGTTTTTTCCTGAATATATTCAGGAAGAAACGCATACGCCCGTTTTGGCCAACCAAGCAAGCTTGCAAAGGAAATCTGCACTACAATGAAGTCTCACTTCCCCCCGGTCAAAAGGGCCATCTGAAAAAAGTGTAAAATCCAGAAAGGCAGGACAGGCCATGGAGAACTGGGAGCCTTGTTATGCTGATGGGCGGGATGTAAATTGCCAACAGACACTCGGGAGAAGTGTATGGTGTTTCCTGAAACATCTAAAAAACAAAGCAACAGAGCCTAGGGCACTTCCACTTATGGTCCTATAGCTTAGGGAAATTAAAATCAAAAAGACACAGCCACCCCAAAGTTTGGGACGCCTCTGTTTACAAGAACCTCGTTTACCGTACAAGTTCAACATCGCAGAAAGTGAAAAATGGATAAAGAAGTTGTGGTATTTACTTACAAAGCAATATCACTCAGCAATGAAATCTATGTCATCAGGCCCTTAGCAGCACAATGAGTGGATTCAGGTATGATGATTCTAACTGAAATAAGTCACACAGAAAAAGAAACATCATAAGATATCAGTAATACACGGAATGTAAACTTGGCTACACAGGAACTGAATTACAGAACAGAACAGGGTCTCAAATTTAGAAAACCAACTTATGCTTGCTTAAGGGGAAAGGTGAGTTGGGGTGCTGCATAAAACCAGAGATTGAAATGAGCACAGATAAAGTTCCTTAAGCCAAATATGGAATAAACAAGAGCTACTCCTTGCTCAACGAAATGGACTCAACACCGCATATTAAACGCCTAAGAATGTACCTGACTAGTAAGTATCTTAAAACCTATGGATTGCTATGTCTCCAAAAGAGAATCAAGCGTGTGTACAGGGGCATAAACGCAGCAGTGATAGGATTGGAGAGGTTCGGTGAGCAAATGAAGACCCTTTGAAGTCATATTGCATGGTACCCATTCCACGGGTTTCAACTACCCAGGTTTAAGGTATTCTTCCTTCAGCTAAAACATGCATGTGGAACCTAGAGTATGATCAACCATGTGATCGGGAAATGTGTTCAAATATGTCTCAGTTTTCGTACACTGGAACTCGGGTGCAACATTCCAGACGCTTTACTAACACCCTCCCGACTTGGAGAGTCAGTCCCTTTAACCTCCTGTTTGGCCCAGTTTGCAAATTCTGCGGAAGATGAACAGGAATAGCGAGAACCAATGAGAGACTAGCTGGAGGTGTCTGGACGGGCAAATTTAACTCTCATTTCCCACCAGGAAGAGGAATTAACCAAAGGCTCAGCGTGCCGTGCCGGAACCAGATTAGGGCCTGAAGCCATCCTGCGGTGTTGCGGCCAGCTCAAAAGAAAGCGAGTTGAAGAAAGGAGCTCAGGGGCACTGTAATTCACAAACCTGCAGAGTTATAAATGACAGCTATCGTTCAAAAATATACTGAAGTAAGGCTGCCAAGAGGACTTGAAAGTGGGGCAGAATTGCAGGAAACTGATTTCAGGAGGTAGACTGGAATTGCATTGAAAGCATAGGAAAAGAGGCAGAACGTCCACAATGATGCACTTGGCCAAAAAGGGCGTACGCGTTTTTTCCTGAATATATTCAGGAAAAAACGCATACGCCCTTTTTGGCCAACCAAGCAAACTTGCAAAGGAAATCTGCACTACAATGAAGGCTCACTTCCCCCCGGTCAAAAGGGCCATCTGAAAAAAGTGTAAAATTCAGAAAAGCAGGACAGGCCATGGAGAACTGGGAGCCTTGTTATGCTGATGGGCGGGATGTAAATTGCCAACAGACACTCGGGAGAAGTGTATGGTGTTTCCTGAAACATCTAAAAAACAAAGCAACAGAGCCTAGGGCACTTCCACTTATGGTCCTATAGCTTAGGGAAATTAAAATCAAAAAGACACAGCCACCCCAAAGTTTGGGACGCCTCTGTTTACAAGAACCTCATTTACCGTACAAGTTCAATATCACAGAAAGTGAAAAATGGATAAAGAACTTGAGGTACTTACGTACAATGCAGTATCACTCAACAATGAAATCTATGTCATCAGGCCCGTAGCAGCATAATGAGTGGATTCAGGTACGATGATTCTAACTGAAATAAGTCACACAGAAAAAGAAACATCATAAGATATCAGTAATACACGGAATGTAAACTTGGCTACACAGGAACTGAATTCCAAAACAGAACAGGGTCTCAAAATTAGAAAACCAACTTATGCTTGCTTAAGGGGAAAGGTGAGTTGGGGTGCTGCATAAAACCAGACATTGAAATGAGCACAGATAAAGTTCCTTAAGCCAAATATGGAATAGCAAGAGCTACTCCTTGCTCAATGAAATGGACTCAACACCCCATATTAAACGCCTAAGAATGTACCTGACTAGTAAGTAACTTAAAACCTATGGATTGCTATGTCTCCGAAAGAGAATCAAGCACGTGTACAGGGGCATAAATGCAGCAGTGATAGGATTGGAGAGGTTCGGTGAGCAAATGAAGACCCTTTGAAGTCATATTGCATGGTACCCATTCCACGGGTTTCAACTACCCAGGTTTAAGGTATTCTTCCTTCAGCTAAAACATGCATGTGGAACCTAGAGTATGATCAAACGTGTGAACGGGAGACATGTTCAAATATGTCTCAGTTTTCGTACCCTGGTACTCGAGTGCAACATTCCAGATGCTTTACTAACACCCTCCCGACTTGGAGAGTCAGTCCCTTTAACCTCCTGTTTGGCCCAGTTTGCAATTTCTGCGGAAGATGAACAGGAATAGTGAGAACCAATGAGAGACTAGCTGGAGGTGTCTGGACGGGCAAATTTAACTCTCATTTCCCACCAGGAAGAGGAATTAACCAAAGGCTCAGCGTGCCGTGCCGGAACCAGATTAGGGCCTGAAGCCATCCTGCGGTGTTGCGGCCAGCTCAAAAGAAAGCGAGTTGAAGAAAGGAGCTCAGGGGCACTGTAATTCACAAACCTGCAGAGTTATAAATGACAGCTATCGTCCAAAAATATACTGAAGTAAGGCTGCCAAGAGGACTTGAAAGCGGGGCAGAATTGCAGGAAACCGATTTCAGGAGGTAGACTGGAATTGCATTGAAAGCATAGGAAAAGAGGCAGAACGTCCACAATGATGCACTTGGCCAAAAAGGGCGTATGCATTTTTTCCTGAATATATTCAGGAAAAAACGCATACGCCCTTTTTGGCCAACCAAACAAGCTTGCAAAGGAAATCTGCACTACAATGAAGTCTCACTTCCCCCCGGTCAAAAGGGCCATCTGAAAAAAGTGTAAAATCCAGAAAGGCAGGACAGGCCATGGAGAACTGGGAGCCTTGTTATGCTGATGGGCGGGATGTAAATTGCCAACAGACACTCGGGAGAAGTGTATGGTGTTTCCTGAAACATCTAAAAAACAAAGCAACAGAGCCTAGGGCACTTCCACTTATGGTCCTATAGCTTAGGGAAATTAAAATCAAAAAGACACAGCCACCCCAAAGTTTGGGACGCCTCTGTTTACAAGAACCTCGTTTACAGTACAAGTTCAACATCGCAGAAAGTGAAAAATGGATAAAGAAGTTGTGGTATTTACTTACAAAGCAATATCACTCAGCAATGAAATCTATGTCATCAGGCCCTTAGCAGCACAATGAGTGGATTCAGGTATGATGATTCTAACTGAAATAAGTCACACAGAAAAAGAAACATCATAAGATATCAGTAATACACGGAATGTAAACTTGGCTACACAGGAACTAAATTACAGAACAGAACAGGGTCTCAAATTTAGAAAACCAACTTATGGTTGCTTAAGGGTAAAGGTGAGTTGGGGTGCTGCATAAAACCAGAGATTGAAATGAGCACAGATAAAGTTCCTTAAGCCAAATATGGAATAGACAAGAGCTACTCCTTGCTCAACGAAATGGACTCAACACCCCATATTAAACGCCTAAGAATGTACCTGACTGGTAAGTATCTTAAAACCTATGGATTGCTATGTCTCCGAAAGAGAATCAAGCATGTGTACAGGGACATAAACGCAGCAGTGATAGGATTGGAGAGGTTCGGTGAGCAAATGAAGACCCTTTGAAGTCATATTGCATGGTACCCATTCCACGGGTTTCAACTACCCAGGTTTAAGGTATTCTTCCTTCAGCTAAAACATGCATGTGGAACCTAGAGTAAGATCAACCATGTGATCGGGAGACGTGTTCAAATATGTCTCAGTTTTCATACCCTGGTACTCGGGTGCAACATTCCAGACGCTTTACTAACACCCTCCCGACTTGGAGAGTCAGTCCCTTTAACCTCCTGTTTGGCCCAGTTTGCAATTTCTGCGGAAGATGAACAGGAATAGCGAGAACCAATGAGAGACTAGCTGGAGGTGTCTGGACGGGCAAATTTAACTCTCATTTCCCACCAGGAAGAGGAATTAACCAAAGGCTCAGCGTGCCGTGCCGGAACCAGATTAGGGCCTGAAGCCATCCTGCGGTGTTGCGGCCAGCTCAAAAGAAAGCGAGTTGAAGAAAGGAGCTCAGGGGCACTGTAATTCACAAACCTGCAGAGTTATAAATGACAGCTATCGTCCAAAAATATACTGAAGTAAGGCTGCCAAGAGGACTTGAAAGCGGGGCAGAATTGCAGGAAACCGATTTCAGGAGGTAGACTGGAATTGCATTGAAAGCATAGGAAAAGAGGCAGAACGTCCACAATGATGCACTTGGCCATAAAGGGCGTATGCATTTTTTCCTGAATATATTCAGGAAGAAACGCATACGCCCGTTTTGGCCAACCAAGCAAGCTTGCAAAGGAAATCTGCACTACAATGAAGTCTCACTTCCCCCCAGTCAAAAGGGCCATCTGAAAAAAGTGTAAAATCCAGAAAGGCAGGACAGGCCATGGAGAACTGGGAGCCTTGTTATGCTGATGGGCGGGATGTAAATTGCCAACAGACACTCGGGAGAAGTGTATGGTGTTTCCTGAAACATCTAAAAAACAAAGCAACAGAGCCTAGGGCACTTCCACTTATGGTCCTATAGCTTAGGGAAATTAAAATCAAAAAGACACAGCCACCCCAAAGTTTGGGACGCCTCTGTTTACAAGAACCTCGTTTACCGTACAAGTTCAACATCGCAGAAAGTGAAAAATGGATAAAGAAGTTGTGGTATTTACTTACAAAGCAATATCACTCAGCAATGAAATCTATGTCATCAGGCCCTTAGCAGCACAATGAGTGGATTCAGGTATGATGATTCTAACTGAAATAAGTCACACAGAAAAAGAAACATCATAAGATATCAGTAATACACGGAATGTAAACTTGGCTACACAGGAACTGAATTACAGAACAGAACAGGGTCTCAAATTTAGAAAACCAACTTATGCTTGCTTAAGGGGAAAGGTGAGTTGGGGTGCTGCATAAAACCAGAGATTGAAATGAGCACAGATAAAGTTCCTTAAGCCAAATATGGAATAGACAAGAGCTACTCCTTGCTCAATGAAATGGACTCAACACCCCATATTAAACGCCTAAGAATGTACCTGACTGGTAAGTATCTTAAAACCTATGGATTGCTATGTCTCCGAAAGAGAATCAAGCATGTGTACAGGGACATAAACGCAGCAGTGATAGGATTGGAGAGGTTCGGTGAGCAAATGAAGACCCTTTGAAGTCATATTGCATGGTACCCATTCCACGGGTTTCAACTACCCAGGTTTAAGGTATTCTTCCTTCAGCTAAAACATGCATGTGGAACCTAGAGTAAGATCAACCATGTGATCGGGAGACGTGTTCAAATATGTCTCAGTTTTCGTACCCTGGTACTCGGGTGCAACATTCCAGACGCTTTACTAACACCCTCCCGACTTGGAGAGTCAGTCCCTTTAACCTCCTGTTTGGCCCAGTTTGCAATTTCTGCGGAAGATGAACAGGAATAGCGAGAACCAATGAGAGACTAGCTGGAGGTGTCTGGACGGGCAAATTTAACTCTCATTTCCCACCAGGAAGAGGAATTAACCAAAGGCTCAGCGTGCCGTGCCGGAACCAGATTAGGGCCTGAAGCCATCCTGCGGTGTTGCGGCCAGCTCAAAAAAAGCGAGTTGAAGAAAGGAGCTCAGGGGCACTGTAATTCACAAACCTGCAGACTTATAAATGACAGCTATCGTCCAAAAATATACTGAAGTAAGGCTGCCAAGAGGACTTGAAAGCGGGGCAGAATTGCAGGAAACCGATTTCAGGAGGTAGACTGGAATTGCATTGAAAGCATAGGAAAAGAGGCAGAACGTCCACAATGATGCACTTGGCCATAAAGGGCGTATGTGTTTTTTCCTGAATATATTCAGGAAGAAACGCATACGCCCGTTTTGGCCAACCAAGCAAGCTTGCAAAGGAAATCTGCACTACAATGAAGTCTCACTTCCCCCCAGTCAAAAGGGCCATCTGAAAAAAGTGTAAAATCCAGAAAGGCAGGACAGGCCATGGAGAACTGGGAGCCTTGTTATGCTGATGGGCGGGATGTAAATTGCCAACAGACACTCGGGAGAAGTGTATGGTGTTTCCTGAAACATCTAAAAAACAAAGCAACAGAGCCTAGGGCACTTCCACTTATGGTCCTATAGCTTAGGGAAATTAAAATCAAAAAGACACAGCCACCCCAAAGTTTGGGACGCCTCTGTTTACAAGAACCTCGTTTACAGTACAAGTTCAACATTGCAGAAAGTGAAAAATGGATAAAGAAGTTGTGGTATTTACTTACAAAGCAATATTACTCAGCAATGAAATCTATGTCATCAGGCCCTTAGCAGCACAATGAGTGGATTCAGGTATGTTGATTCTAACTGAAATAAGTCACACAGAAAAAGAAACATCATAAGATATCAGTAATACACGGAATGTAAACTTGGCTACACAGGAACTGAATTACAGAACAGAACAGGGTCTCAAATTTAGAAAACCAACTTATGCTTGCTTTAGGGGAAAGGTGAGTTGGGGTGCTGCATAAAACCAGAGATTGAAATGAGCACAGATAAAGTTCCTTAAGCCAAATATGGAATAAACAAGAGCTACTCCTTGCTCAACGAAATGGACTCAACACCGCATATTAAACGCCTAAGAATGTACCTGACTAGTAAGTATCTTAAAACCTATGGATTGCTATGTCTCCAAAAGAGAATCAAGCGTGTGTACAGGGGCATAAACGCAGCAGTGATAGGATTGGAGAGGTTCGGTGAGCAAATGAAGACCCTTTGAAGTCATATTGCATGGTACCCATTCCACGGGTTTCAACTACCCAGGTTTAAGGTATTCTTCCTTCAGCTAAAACATGCATGTGGAACCTAGAGTAAGATCAACCATGTGATCGGGAGACGTGTTCAAATATGTCTCAGTTTTCGTACCCTGGTACTCGGGTGCAACATTCCAGACGCTTTACTAACACCCTCCCGACTTGGAGAGTCAGTCCCTTTAACCTCCTGTTTGGCCCAGTTTGCAATTTCTGCGGAAGATGAACAGGAATAGCGAGAACCAATGAGAGACTAGCTGGAGGTGTCTGGACGGGCAAATTTAACTCTCATTTCCCACCAGGAAGAGGAATTAACCAAAGGCTCAGCGTGCCGTGCCGGAACCAGATTAGGGCCTGAAGCCATCCTGCGGTGTTGCGGCCAGCTCAAAAGAAAGCGAGTTGAAGAAAGGAGCTCAGGGGCACTGTAATTCACAAACCTGCAGAGTTATAAATGACAGCTATCGTCCAAAAATATACTGAAGTAAGGCTGCCAAGAGGACTTGAAAGCGGGGCAGAATTGCAGGAAACTGATTTCAGGAGGTAGACTGGAATTGCATTGAAAGCATAGGAAAAGAGGCAGAACGTCCACAATGATGCACTTGGCCAAAAAGGGCGTATGCGTTTTTTCCTGAATATATTCAGGAAAAAACGCATACGCCCTTTTTGGCCAACCAAGCAAGCTTGCAAAGGAAATCTGCACTACAATGAAGTCTCACTTCCCCCCGGTCAAAAGGGCCATCTGAAAAAAGTGTAAAATCCAGAAAGGCAGGACAGGCCATGGAGAACTGGGAGCCTTGTTATGCTGATGGGCGGGATGTAAATTGCCAACAGACACTCGGGAGAAGTGTATGGTGTTTCCTGAAACATGTAAAAAACAAAGCAACAGAGCCTAGGGCACTTCCACTTATGGTCCTATAGCTTAGGGAAATTAAAATCAAAAAGACACAGCCACCCCAAAGTTTGGGACGCCTCTGTTTACAAGAACCTCGTTTACAGTACAAGTTCAACATCGCAGAAAGTGAAAAATGGATAAAGAAGTTGTGGTATTTACTTACAAAGCAATATCACTCAGCAATGAAATCTATGTCATCAAGCCCTTAGCAGCACAATGAGTGGATTCAGGTACGATGATTCTAATTGAAATAAGTCACACAGAAAAAGAAATATCATAAGATATCACTAATACACGGAATGTAAACTTGGCTACACAGGAACTGAATTCCAAAACAGAACAGGGTCTCAAATTCAGAAAACCAACTTATGCTTGCTTAAGGGGAAAGGTGAGTTGGGGTGCTGCATAAAACCAGAGATTGAAATGAGCACAGATAAAGTTCCTTAAGCCAAATATGGAATAGACTAGAGCTACTCCTTGCTCAACGAAATGGACTAAACACCGCATATTAAACGCCTAAGAATGTACCTGACTAGTAAGTATCTTAAAACCTATGGATTGCTATGTCTCCGAAAGAGAATCAAGCATGTGTACAGGGGCATAAACGCAGCAGTGATAGGATTGGAGAGGTTCGGTGAGCAAATGAAGACCCTCTGAAGTCATATTACATGGTACCCATTCCACGGGTTTCAACTACCCAGGTTTAAGGTATTCTTCCTTCAGCTAAAACATGCATGTGGAACCTAGAGTATGATCAACCATGTGATCGGGAGATGTGTTCAAATATGTCTCAGTTTTCGTACCCTGGTACTCGGGTGCAACATTCCAGACGCTTTACTAACACCCTCCCTACTTGGAGAGTCAGCGCCTTTAACCTCCTGTTTGGCCCAGTTTGCAATTTCTGCGGAAGATGAACAGAAATAGGGAGAACCAATGAGAGACTAGCTGGAGGTGTCTGGACGGGCAAATTTAACTCTCATTTCCCACCAGGAAGAGGAATTAACCAAAGGCTCAGCGTGCCGTGCCGGAACCAGATTAGGGCCTGAAGCCATTCTGCGGTGTTGCGGCCAGGTCACAAGAAAGCGAGTTGAAGAAAGGAGTTCAGGGGCACTGTAATTCACAAACCTGCAGAGTTATAAATGACAGCTATCGTCCAAAAATATACTGAAGTAAGGCTGCCAAGAGGACTTGAAAGCGGGGCAGAATTGCAGGAAACCGATTTCAGGAGGTAGACTGGAATTGCATTGAAAGCATAGGAAAAGAGGCAGAACGTCCACAATGATGCACTTGGCCAAAAAGGGCGTATGCGTTTTTTCCTGAATATATTCAGGAAAAAACGCATACGCCCTTTTTGGCCAACCAAGCAAGCTTGCAAAGGAAATCTGCACTACAATGAAGTCTCACTTCCCCCCGGTCAAAAGGGCCATCTGAAAAAAGTGTAAAATCCAGAAAGGCAGGACAGGCCATGGAGAACTGGGAGCCTTGTTATGCTGATGGGCGGGATGTAAATTGCCAACAGACACTCAGGAGAAGTGTATGGTGTTTCCTGAAACATCTAAAAAACAAAGCAACAGAGCCTAGGGCACTTCCACTTATGGTCCTATAGCTTAGGGAAATTAAAATCAAAAAGACACAGCCACCCCAAAGTTTGGGACGCCTCTGTTTACAAGAACCTCATTTACCGTACAAGTTCAATATCACAGAAAGTGAAAAATGGATAAAGAACTTGAGGTACATACGTACAATGCAGTATCACTCAACAATGAAATGTATGTCATCAGGCCCGTAGCAGCATAATGAGTGGATTCAGGTACGATGATTCTAACTGAAATAAGTCACACAGAAAAAGAAACATCATAAGATATCACTAATACACGGAATGTAAACTTGGATACACAGGAACTGAATTCCAAAACAGAACAGGGTCTCAAAATTAGAAAACCAACTTATGCTTGCTTAAGGGGAAAGGTGAGTTGGGGTGCTGCATAAAACCAGAGATTGAAATGAGCACAGATAAAGTTCCTTAAGCCAAATATGGAATAGCAAGAGCTACTCCTTGCTCAATGAAATGGACTCAACACCCCATATTAAACGCCTAAGAATGTACCTGACTAGTAAGTATCTTAAAACCTATGGATTGCTATGTCTCCAAAAGAGAATCAAGCATGTGTACAGGGGCATAAACGCAGCAGTGATAGGATTGGAGAGGTTCAGTGAGCAAATGAAGACCCTTTGAAGTCATATTGCATGGTACCCATTCCACGGGTCTCAACTCTCCAGGTTTAAGGTATTCTTCCTTCAGCTAAAACATGCATGTGGAACCCAGAGTATGATCATCCATGTGAACGGGAGACATGTTCAAATATGTCTCAGTTTTCCTCCCCTGGTACTCGGGTGCAACATTCCAGACGCTTTACTAACACTCTCCGCACTTGGAGAGTCAGCACCTTTAAGCTCCTGTTTGGCCCAGTTTGCAATTTCTGCGGAAGATGAACAGAAATAGGGAGAACCAATGAGAGACTAGCTGGAGGTGTCTGGACGGGCAAATTTAACTCTCATTTCCCACCAGGAAGAGGAAATAACCAAAGGCTCAGCATGCCGTGCCGGAACCAGATTAGGGCCTGAAGCCATCCTGTGGTGTTGCGGCCAGCTCAAAAGAAAGCGAGTTGAAGAAAGGAGCTCAGGGGCACTGTAATTCACAAACCTGCAGAGTTATAAATGACAGCTATCGTCCAAAAATATACTGAAGTAAGGCTGCCAAGAGGACTTGAAAGCGGGGCAGAATTGCAGGAAACCGATTTCAGGAGGTAGACTGGAATTGCATTGAAAGCATAGGAAAAGAGGCAGAACGTCCACAATGATGCACTTGGCCAAAAAGGGCGTAAGCGTTTTTTCCTGAATATATTCAGGAAAAAACGCTTACGCCCTTTTTGGCCAACCAAGCAAGCTTGCAAAGGAAATCTGCACTACAATGAAGTCTCACTTCCCCCCAGTCAAAAGGGCCATCTGAAAAAAGTGTAAAATCCAGAAAGGCAGGACAGGCCATGGAGAACTGGGAGCCTTGTTATGCTGATGGTCGGGATGTAAATTGCCAACAGACACTCGGGAGAAGTGTATGGTGTTTCCTGAAACATCTAAAAAACAAAGCAACAGAGCCTAGGGCACTTCCACTTATGGTCCTATAGCTTAGGGAAATTAAAATCAAAAAGACACAGCCACCCCAAAGTTTGGGACGCCTCTGTTTACAAGAACCTCGTTTACAGTACAAGGTCAACATCGCAGAAAGTGAAAAATGGATAAAGAAGTTGTGGTATTTACTTACAAAGCAATATCACTCAGCAATGAAATCTATGTCATCAGGCCCTTAGCAGCACAATGAGTGGATTCAGGTATGATGATTCTAATTGAAATAAGTCACACAGAAAAAGAAACATCATAAGATATCAGTAATACACGGAATGTAAACTTGGCTACACAGGAACTGAATTACAGAACAGAACAGGGTCTCAAATTTAGAAAACCAACTTATGCTTGCTTAAGGGGAAAGGTGAGTTGGGGTGCTGCATAAAACCAGAGATTGAAATGAGCACAGATAAAGTTCCTTAAGCCAAATATGGAATAGACAAGAGCTACTCCTTGCTCAACGAAATGGACTCAACACCGCATATTAAACGCCTAAGAATGTACCTGACTAGTAAGTAACTTAAAACCTATGGATTGCTATGTCTCCGAAAGAGAATCAAGCATGTGTACAGGGGCATAAACGCAGCAGTGATAGGATTGGAGAGGTTCGGTGAGCAAATGAAGACCCTTTGAAGTCATATTTCATGGTACCCATTCCACGGGTTTCAACTACCCAGGTTTAAGGTATTCTTCCTTCAGCTAAAACATGCATGTGGAACCTAGAGTATGATCAACCATGTGATCGGGAGACGTGTTCAAATATGTCTCAGTTTTCGTACCCTGGTACTCGGGTGCAACATTCCAGACGCTTTACTAACACCCTCCCGACTTGGAGAGTCAGTCCCTTTAACCTCCTGTTTGGCCCAGTTTGCAATTTCTGCGGAAGATGAACAGGAATAGCGAGAACCAATGAGAGACTAGCTGGAGGTGTCTGGACGGGCAAATTTAACTCTCATTTCCCACCAGGAAGAGGAATTAACCAAAGGCTCAGCGTGCCGTGCCGGAACCAGATTAGGGCCTGAAGCCATCCTGCGGTGTTGCGGCCAGCTCAAAAGAAAGCGAGTTGAAGAAAGGAGCTCAGGGGCACTGTAATTCACAAACCTGCAGAGTTATAAATGACAGCTATCGTCCAAAAATATACTGAAGTAAGGCTGCCAAGAGGACTTGAAAGCGGGGCAGAATTGCAGGAAACTGATTTCAGGAGGTAGACTGGAATTGCATTGAAAGCATAGGAAAAGAGGCAGAACGTCCACAATGATGCACTTGGCCAAAAAGGACGTATGCGTTTTTTCCTGAATATATTCAGGAAAAAACGCATACGCCCTTTTTGGCCAACCAAGCAAGCTTGCAAAGGAAATCTGCACTACAATGAAGTCTCACTTCCCCCCGGTCAAAAGGGCCATCTGAAAAAAGTGTAAAATCCAGAAAGGCAGGACAGGCCATGGAGAACTGGGAGCCTTGTTATGCTGATGGGCGGGATGTAAATTGCCAACAGACACTCGGGAGAAGTGTATGGTGTTTCCTGAAACATGTAAAAAACAAAGCAACAGAGCCTAGGGCACTTCCACTTATGGTCCTATAGCTTAGGGAAATTAAAATCAAAAAGACACAGCCACCCCAAAGTTTGGGACGCCTCTGTTTACAAGAACCTCGTTTACAGTACAAGTTCAACATCGCAGAAAGTGAAAAATGGATAAAGAAGTTGTGGTATTTACTTACAAAGCAATATCACTCAGCAATGAAATCTATGTCATCAAGCCCTTAGCAGCACAATGAGTGGATTCAGGTACGATGATTCTAATTGAAATAAGTCACACAGAAAAAGAAATATCATAAGATATCACTAATACACGGAATGTAAACTTGGCTACACAGGAACTGAATTCCAAAACAGAACAGGGTCTCAAATTCAGAAAACCAACTTATGCTTGCTTAAGGGTAAAGGTGAGTTGGGGTGCTGCATAAAACCAGAGATTGAAATGAGCACAGATAAAGTTCCTTAAGCCAAATATGGAATAGACTAGAGCTACTCCTTGCTCAACGAAATGGACTAAACACCGCATATTAAACGCCTAAGAATGTACCTGACTAGTAAGTATCTTAAAACCTATGGATTGCTATGTCTCCGAAAGAGAATCAAGCATGTGTACAGGGGCATAAACGCAGCAGTGATAGGATTGGAGAGGTTCGGTGAGCAAATGAAGACCCTCTGAAGTCATATTACATGGTACCCATTCCACGGGTTTCAACTACCCAGGTTTAAGGTATTCTTCCTTCAGCTAAAACATGCATGTGGAACCTAGAGTATGATCAACCATGTGATCGGGAGATGTGTTCAAATATGTCTCAGTTTTCGTACCCTGGTACTCGGGTGCAACATTCCAGACGCTTTACTAACACCCTCCCGACTTGGAGAGTCAGCGCCTTTAACCTCCTGTTTGGCCCAGTTTGCAATTTCTGCGGAAGATGAACAGGAATAGCGAGAACCAATGAGAGACTAGCTGGAGGTGTCTGGACGGGCAAATTTAACCCTCATTTCCCACCAGGAAGAGGAATTAACCAAAGGCTCAGCGTGCCGTGCCGGAACCAGATTAGGGCCTGAAGCCATCCTGCGGTGTTGCGGCCAGCTCAAAAGAAAGCGAGTTGAAGAAAGGAGCTCAGGGGCACTGTAATTCACAAACCTGCAGAGTTATAAATGACAGCTATCGTCCAAAAATATACTGAAGTAAGGCTGCCAAGAGGACTTGAAAGCGGGGCAGAATTGCAGGAAACCGATTTCAGGAGGTAGACTGGAATTGCATTGAAAGCATAGGAAAAGAGGCAGAACGTCCACAATGATGCACTTGGCCAAAAAGGGCGTATGCGTTTTTTCCTGAATATATTCAGGAAAAAACGCATACGCCCTTTTTGGCCAACCAAGCAAGCTTGCAAAGGAAATCTGCACTACAATGAAGTCTCACTTCCCCCCGGTCAAAAGGGCCATCTGAAAAAAGTGTAAAATCCAGAAAGGCAGGACAGGCCATGGAGAACTGGGAGCCTTGTTATGCTGATGGGCGGGATGTAAATTGCCAACAGACACTCGGGAGAAGTGTATGGTGTTTCCTGAAACATCTAAAAAACAAAGCAACAGAGCCTAGGACACTTCCACTTATGGTCCTATAGCTTAGGGAAATTAAAATCAAAAAGACACAGCCACCCCAAAGTTTGGGACGCCTCTGTTTACAAGAACCTCGTTTACAGTACAAGTTCAACATCGCAGAAAGTGAAAAATGGATAAAGAAGTTGTGGTATTTACTTACAAAGCAATATCACTCAGCAATGAAATCTATGTCATCAGGCCCTTAGCAGCACAATGAGTGGATTCAGGTATGATGATTCTAATTGAAATAAGTCACACAGAAAAAGAAACATCATAAGATATCAGTAATACACGGAATGTAAACTTGGCTACACAGGAACTGAATTACAGAACAGAACAGGGTCTCAAATTTAGAAAACCAACTTATGCTTGCTTAAGGGGAAAGGTGAGTTGGGGTGCTGCATAAAACCAGAGATTGAAATGAGCACAGATAAAGTTCCTTAAGCCAAATATGGAATAGACAAGAGCTACTCCTTGCTCAATGAAATGGACTCAACACCGCATATTAAACGCCTAAGAATGTACCTGACTAGTAAGTAACTTAAAACCTATGGATTGCTATGTCTCCGAAAGAGAATCAAGCATGTGTACAGGGGCATAAACGCAGCAGTGATAGGATTGGAGAGGTTCGGTGAGCAAATGAAGACCCTTTGAAGTCATATTGCATGGTACCCATTCCACGGGTTTCAACTACCCAGGTTTAAGGTATTCTTCCTTCAGCTAAAACATGCATGTGGAACCTAGAGTATGATCAACCATGTGATCGGGAGACGTGTTCAAATATGTCTCAGTTTTCGTACCCTGGTACTCGGGTGCAACATTCCAGACGCTTTACTAACACCCTCCCGACTTGGAGAGTCAGTCCCTTTAACCTCCTGTTTGGCCCAGTTTGCAATTTCTGCGGAAGATGAACAGGAATAGCGAGAACCAATGAGAGACTAGCTGGAGGTGTCTGGACGGGCAAATTTAACTCTCATTTCCCACCAGGAAGAGGAATTAACCAAAGGCTCAGCGTGCCGTGCCGGAACAAGATTAGGGCCTGAAGCCATCCTGCGGTGTTGCGGCCAGGTCACAAGAAAGCGAGTTGAAGAAAGGAGCTCAAGGGCACTGTAGTTCACAAACATGCAGAGTTATAAATGACAGCTATCGTCCAAAAATATACTGAAGTAAGGCTGCCAAGAGGACTTGAAAGTGGGGCAGAATTGCAGGAAACCGATTTCAGGAGGTAGACTGGAATTGCATTGAAATCATAGGAAAAGAGGCAGAACGTCCACAATGATGCACTTGGCCAAAAAGGGCGTATGCGTTTTTTCCTGAATATATTCAGGAAAAAACGCATACGCCCTTTTTGGCCAACCAAGCAAACTTGCAAAGGAAATCTGCACTACAATGAAGTCTCACTTCCCCCCTGTCAAAAGGGCCATCTGAAAAAAGTGTAAAATCCAGAAAGGCAGGACAGGCCATGGAGAACTGGGAGCCTTGTTATGCTGATGGGCGGGATGTAAATTGCCAACAGACACTCGGGAGAAGTGTATGGTGTTTCCTGAAACATCTAAAAAACAAAGCAACAGAGCCTAGGGCACTTCCACTTATGGTCCTATAGCTTAGGGAAATTAAAATCAAAAAGACACAGCCACCCCAAAGTTTGGGACGCCTCTGTGTACAAGAACCTCGTTTACCGTACAAGTTCAACATCGCAGAAAGTGAAAAATGGATAAAGAATTTGTGGTATTTACTTACAAAGCAATATCACTCAGCAATGAAATCTATGTCATCAGGCCCTTAGCAGCACAATGAGTGGATTCAGGTATGACGATTCTAACTGAAATAAGTCACACAGAAAAAGAAACATCATAAGATATCACTAATACACGGAATGTAAACTTGGCTCCAAAGGAACTGAATTACAGAACAGAACAGGGTCTCAAATTTAGAAAACCAACTTATGCTTGCTTAAGGGGAAAGGTGAGTTGGGGTGCTGCATAAAACCAGAGATTGAAATGAGCACAGATAAAGTTCCTTAAGCCAAATATGGAATAGACAAGAGCTACTCCTTGCTCAACGAAATGGACTCAACACCCCATATTAAGCGCCTAAGGATGTACCTGACTAGTAAGTATCTTAAAACCTATGGATTGCTATATCTCCAAAAGAGAATCAAGCGTGTTTCCAGGGGCATAAATGCAGCAGTGATAGGATTGGAGAGGTTCGGTGAGCAAACAAAGACCCTTTGAAGTCATATTGCATGGTACCCATTCCACGGGTCTCAACTCTCCAGGTTTCAGGGATTCTTCCTTCAGCTAAAACATGCATGTGGAACCTAGAGTATGATCAACCATGTGATCGGGAAACGTGTTCAAATATGTCTCAGTTTTCGTACCCTGGTACTCGGGTGCAACATTCCAGACGCTTTACTAACACCCTCCCGACTTGGAGAGTCAGTCCCTTTAACCTCCTGTTTGGCCCAGTTTGCAATTTCTGCGGAAGATGAACAGGAATAGCGAGAACCAATGAGAGACTAGCTGGAGGTGTCTGGACGGGCAAATTTAACTCTCATTTCCCACCAGGAAGAGGAATTAACCAAAGGCTCAGCGTGCCGTGCCGGAACCAGATTAGGGCCTGAAGCCATTCTGCGGTGTTGCGGCCAGGTCACAAGAAAGCGAGTTGAAGAAAGGAGTTCAGGGGCACTGTAATTCACAAACCTGCAGAGTTATAATGACAGCTATCGTCCAAAAATATACTGAAGTAAGGCTGCCAAGAGGACTTGAAAGCGGGGCAGAATTGCAGGAAACCGATTTCAGGAGGTAGACTGGAATTGCATTGAAAGCATAGGAAAAGAGGCAGAACGTCCACAATGATGCACTTGGCCAAAAAGGGCGTATGCGTTTTTTCCTGAATATATTCAGGAAAAAACGCATACGCCCTTTTTGGCCAACCAAGCAAGCTTGCAAAGGAAATCTGCACTACAATGAAGTCTCACTTCCCCCCAGTCAAAAGGGCCATCTGAAAAAAGTGTAAAATCCAGAAAGGCAGGACAGGCCATGGAGAACTGGGAGCCTTGTTATGCTGATGGGCAGGATGTAAATTGCCAACAGACACTCGGGAGAAGTGTATGGTGTTTCCTGAAACATCTAAAAAACAAAGCAACAGAGCCTAGGGCACTTCCACTTATGGTCGCATAGGTTAGGGAATTTAAAATCAAAAAGACACAGCCACCCCAAAGTTTGGGACGCCTCTGCTTACAAGAACCTCGTTTACCGTACAAGTTCAACATCGCAGAAAGTGAAAAATGGATAAAGAATTTGTGGTATTTACTTACAAAGCAATATCACTCAGCAATGAAATCTATGTCATCAGGCCCTTAGCAGCACAATGAGTGGATTCAGGTATGACGATTCTAACTGAAATAAGTCACACAGAAAAAGAAACATCATAAGATATCAGTAATACACGGAATGTAAACTTGGCTACACAGGAACTGAATTACAGAACAGAACAGGGTCTCAAATTTAGAAAACCAACTTATGCTTGCTTAAGGGTAAAGGTGAGTTGGGGTGCTGCATAAAACCAGAGATTGAAATGAGCACAGATAAAGTTCCTTAAGCCAAATATGGAATAGACAAGAGCTACTCCTTGCTCAACGAAATGGACTCAACACCCCATATTAAGCGCCTAAGGATGTACCTGACTAGTAAGTATCTTAAAACCTATGGATTGCTATATCTCCAAAAGAGAATCAAGCGTGTTTCCAGGGGCATAAATGCAGCAGTGATAGGATTGGAGAGGTTCGGTGAGCAAACAAAGACCCTTTGAAGTCATATTGCATGGTACCCATTCCACGGGTCTCAACTCTCCAGGTTTCAGGGATTCTTCCTTCAGCTAAAACATGCATGTGGAACCTAGAGTATGATCAACCATGTGATCGGGAAACGTGTTCAAATATGTCTCAGTATTCGTACCCTGGTACTCGGGTGCAACATTCCAGACGCTTTACTAACACCCTCCCGACTTGGAGAGTCAGTCC
The DNA here is from genome assembly GCF_039906515.1 of Pseudorca crassidens. Lineage (NCBI taxonomy): Eukaryota > Metazoa > Chordata > Mammalia > Artiodactyla > Delphinidae > Pseudorca > Pseudorca crassidens. The sequence continues at coordinate 416,273 of NW_027136051.1, read as the reverse complement.
CTTTAACCTCCTGTTTGGCCCAGTTTGCAATTTCTGCGGAAGATGAACAGGAATAGCGAGAACCAATGAGAGACTAGCTGGAGGTGTCTGGACGGGCAAATTTAACTCTCATTTCCCACCAGGAAGAGGAATTAACCAAAGGCTCAGCGTGCCGTGCCGGAACCAGATTAGGGCCTGAAGCCATTCTGCGGTGTTGCGGCCAGGTCACAAGAAAGCGAGTTGAAGAAAGGAGTTCAGGGGCACTGTAATTCACAAACCTGCAGAGTTATAAATGACAGCTATCGTCCAAAAATATACTGAAGTAAGGCTGCCAAGAGGACTTGAAAGCGGGGCAGAATTGCAGGAAACCGATTTCAGGAGGTAGACTGGAATTGCATTGAAAGCATAGGAAAAGAGGCAGAACGTCCACAATGATGCACTTGGCCAAAAAGGGCGTATGCGTTTTTTCCTGAATATATTCAGGAAAAAACGCATACGCCCTTTTTGGCCAACCAAGCAAGCTTGCAAAGGAAATCTGCACTACAATGAAGTCTCACTTCCCCCCGGTCAAAAGGGCCATCTGAAAAAAGTGTAAAATCCAGAAAGGCAGGACAGGCCATGGAGAACTGGGAGCCTTGTTATGCTGATGGGCGGGATGTAAATTGCCAACAGACACTGGGGAGAAGTGTATGGTGTTTCCTGAAACATCTAAAAAACAAAGCAACAGAGCCTAGGGCACTTCCACTTATGGTCGCATAGGTTAGGGAATTTAAAATCAAAAAGACACAGCCACCCCAAAGTTTGGGACGCCTCTGCTTACAAGAACCTCGTTTACCGTACAAGTTCAACATCGCAGAAAGTGAAAAATGGATAAAGAATTTGTGGTATTTACTTACAAAGCAATATCACTCAGCAATGAAATCTATGTCATCAGGCCCTTAGCAGCACAATGAGTGGATTCAGGTATGACGATTCTAACTGAAATAAGTCACACAGAAAAAGAAACATCATAAGATATCAGTAATACACGGAATGTAAACTTGGCTACACAGGAACTGAATTACAGAACAGAACAGGGTCTCAAATTTAGAAAACCAACTTATGCTTGCTTAAGGGTAAAGGTGAGTTGGGGTGCTGCATAAAACCAGAGATTGAAATGAGCACAGATAAAGTTCCTTAAGCCAAATATGGAATAGACAAGAGCTACTCCTTGCTCAACGAAATGGACTCAACACCCCATATTAAGCGCCTAAGGATGTACCTGACTAGTAAGTATCTTAAAACCTATGGATTGCTATATCTCCAAAAGAGAATCAAGCGTGTTTCCAGGGGCATAAATGCAGCAGTGATAGGATTGGAGAGGTTCGGTGAGCAAACAAAGACCCTTTGAAGTCATATTGCATGGTACCCATTCCACGGGTCTCAACTCTCCAGGTTTCAGGGATTCTTCCTTCAGCTAAAACATGCATGTGGAACCTAGAGTATGATCAACCATGTGATCGGGAAACGTGTTCAAATATGTCTCAGTATTCGTACCCTGGTACTCGGGTGCAACATTCCAGACGCTTTACTAACACCCTCCCGACTTGGAGAGTCAGTCCCTTTAACCTCCTGTTTGGCCCAGTTTGCAATTTCTGCGGAAGATGAACAGGAATAGCGAGAACCAATGAGAGACTAGCTGGAGGTGTCTGGACGGGCAAATTTAACTCTCATTTCCCACCAGGAAGAGGAATTAACCAAAGGCTCAGCGTGCCGTGCCGGAACCAGATTAGGGCCTGAAGCCATTCTGCGGTGTTGCGGCCAGGTCACAAGAAAGCGAGTTGAAGAAAGGAGTTCAGGGGCACTGTAATTCACAAACCTGCAGAGTTATAAATGACAGCTATCGTCCAAAAATATACTGAAGTAAGGCTGCCAAGAGGACTTGAAAGCGGGGCAGAATTGCAGGAAACCGATTTCAGGAGGTAGACTGGAATTGCATTGAAAGCATAGGAAAAGAGGCAGAACGTCCACAATGATGCACTTGGCCAAAAAGGGCGTATGCGTTTTTTCCTGAATATATTCAGGAAAAAACGCATACGCCCTTTTTGGCCAACCAAGCAAGCTTGCAAAGGAAATCTGCACTACAATGAAGTCTCACTTCCCCCCGGTCAAAAGGGCCATCTGAAAAAAGTGTAAAATCCAGAAAGGCAGGACAGGCCATGGAGAACTGGGAGCCTTGTTATGCTGATGGGCGGGATGTAAATTGCCAACAGACACTCGGGAGAAGTGTATGGTGTTTCCTGAAACATCTAAAAAACAAAGCAACAGAGCCTAGGGCACTTCCACTTATGGTCCTATAGCTTAGGGAAATTAAAATCAAAAAGACACAGCCACCCCAAAGTTTGGGACGCCTCTGTTTACAAGAACCTCGTTTACCGTACAAGTTCAACATCGCAGAAAGTGAGAAATGGATAAAGAATTTGTGGTATTTACTTACAAAGCAATATCACTCAGCAATGAAATCTATGTCATCAGGCCCTTAGCAGCACAATGAGTGGATTCAGGTATGACGATTCTAACTGAAATAAGTCACACAGAAAAAGAAACATCATAAGATATCAGTAATACACGGAATGTAAACTTGGCTCCAAAGGAACTGAATTACAGAACAGAACAGGGTCTCAAATTTAGAAAACCAACTTATGCTTGCTTAAGGGGAAAGGTGAGTTGGGGTGCTGCATAAAACCAGAGATTGAAATGAGCACAGATAAAGTTCCTTAAGCCAAATATGGAATAGACAAGAGCTACTCCTTGCTCAACGAAATGGACTCAACACCCCATATTAAGCGCCTAAGGATGTACCTGACTAGTAAGTATCTTAAAACCTATGGATTGCTATATCTCCAAAAGAGAATCAAGCGTGTTTCCAGGGGCATAAATGCAGCAGTGATAGGATTGGAGAGGTTCGGTGAGCAAACAAAGACCCTTTGAAGTCATATTGCATGGTACCCATTCCACGGGTCTCAACTCTCCAGGTTTCAGGGATTCTTCCTTCAGCTAAAACATGCATGTGGAACCTAGAGTATGATCAACCATGTGATCGGGAAACGTGTTCAAATATGTCTCAGTTTTCGTACCCTGGTACTCGGGTGCAACATTCCAGACGCTTTACTAACACCCTCCCGACTTGGAGAGTCAGTCCCTTTAACCTCCTGTTTGGCCCAGTTTGCAATTTCTGCGGAAGATGAACAGGAATAGCGAGAACCAATGAGAGACTAGCTGGAGGTGTCTGGACGGGCAAATTTAACTCTCATTTCCCACCAGGAAGAGGAATTAACCAAAGGCTCAGCGTGCCGTGCCGGAACCAGATTAGGGCCTGAAGCCATTCTGCGGTGTTGCGGCCAGGTCACAAGAAAGCGAGTTGAAGAAAGGATTTCAGGGGCACTGTAATTCACAAACCTGCAGAGTTATAAATGACAGCTATCGTCCAAAAATATACTGAAGTAAGGCTGCCAAGAGGACTTGAAAGCGGGGCAGAATTGCAGGAAACCGATTTCAGGAGGTAGACTGGAATTGCATTGAAAGCATAGGAAAAGAGGCAGAACGTCCACAATGATGCACTTGGCCAAAAAGGGCGTATGCGTTTTTTCCTGAATATATTCAGGAAAAAACGCATACGCCCTTTTTGGCCAACCAAGCAAGCTTGCAAAGGAAATCTGCACTACAATGAAGTCTCACTTCCCCCCAGTCAAAAGGGCCATCTGAAAAAAGTGTAAAATCCAGAAAGGCAGGACAGGCCATGGAGAACTGGGAGCCTTGTTATGCTGATGGGCAGGATGTAAATTGCCAACAGACACTCGGGAGAAGTGTATGGTGTTTCCTGAAACATCTAAAAAACAAAGCAACAGAGCCTAGGGCACTTCCACTTATGGTCCCATAGGTTAGGGAAATTAAAATCAAAAAGACACAGCCACCCCAAAGTTTGGGACGCCTCTGCTTACAAGAACCTCGTTTACCGTACAAGTTCAACATCGCAGAAAGTGAAAAATGGATAAAGAATTTGTGGTATTTACTTACAAAGCAATATCACTCAGCAATGAAATCTATGTCATCAGGCCCTTAGCAGCACAATGAGTGGATTCAGGTATGACGATTCTAACTGAAATAAGTCACACAGAAAAAGAAACATCATAAGATATCAGTAATACACGGAATGTAAACTTGGCTACACAGGAACTGAATTACAGAACAGAACAGGGTCTCAAATTTAGAAAACCAACTTATGCTTGCTTAAGGGTAAAGGTGAGTTGGGGTGCTGCATAAAACCAGAGATTGAAATGAGCACAGATAAAGTTCCTTAAGCCAAATATGGAATAGACAAGAGCTACTCCTTGCTCAACGAAATGGACTCAACACCCCATATTAAGCGCCTAAGGATGTACCTGACTAGTAAGTATCTTAAAACCTATGGATTGCTATATCTCCAAAAGAGAATCAAGCGTGTTTCCAGGGGCATAAATGCAGCAGTGATAGGATTGGAGAGGTTCGGTGAGCAAACAAAGACCCTTTGAAGTCATATTGCATGGTACCCATTCCACGGGTCTCAACTCTCCAGGTTTCAGGGATTCTTCCTTCAGCTAAAACATGCATGTGGAACCTAGAGTATGATCAACCATGTGATCGGGAAACGTGTTCAAATATGTCTCAGTTTTCGTACCCTGGTACTCGGGTGCAACATTCCAGACGCTTTACTAACACCCTCCCGACTTGGAGAGTCAGTCCCTTTAACCTCCTGTTTGGCCCAGTTTGCAATTTCTGCGGAAGATGAACAGGAATAGCGAGAACCAATGAGAGACTAGCTGGAGGTGTCTGGACGGGCAAATTTAACTCTCATTTCCCACCAGGAAGAGGAATTAACCAAAGGCTCAGCGTGCCGTGCCGGAACCAGATTAGGGCCTGAAGCCATTCTGCGGTGTTGCGGCCAGGTCACAAGAAAGCGAGTTGAAGAAAGGAGTTCAGGGGCACTGTAATTCACAAACCTGCAGAGTTATAAATGACAGCTATCGTCCAAAAATATACTGAAGTAAGGCTGCCAAGAGGACTTGAAAGCGGGGCAGAATTGCAGGAAACCGATTTCAGGAGGTAGACTGGAATTGCATTGAAAGCATAGGAAAAGAGGCAGAACGTCCACAATGATGCACTTGGCCAAAAAGTGTGTATGCGTTTTTTCCTGAATATATTCAGGAAAAAACGCATACGCCCTTTTTGGCCAACCAAGCAAGCTTGCAAAGGAAATCTGCACTACAATGAAGTCTCACTTCCCCCCAGTCAAAAGGGCCATCTGAAAAAAGTGTAAAATCCAGAAAGGCAGGACAGGCCATGGAGAACTGGGAGCCTTGTTATGCTGATGGGCGGGATGTAAATTGCCAACAGACACTGGGGAGAAGTGTATGGTGTTTCCTGAAACATCTAAAAAACAAAGCAACAGAGCCTAGGGCACTTCCACTTATGGTCCTATAGCTTAGGGAAATTAAAATCAAAAAGACACAGCCACCCCAAAGTTTGGGACGCCTCTGTTTACAAGAACCTCGTTTACCGTACAAGTTCAACATCGCAGAAAGTGAAAAATGGATAAAGAATTTGTGGTATTTACTTACAAAGCAATATCACTCAGCAATGAAATCTATGTCATCAGGCCCTTAGCAGCACAATGAGTGGATTCAGGTATGACGATTCTAACTGAAATAAGTCACACAGAAAAAGAAACATCATAAGATATCAGTAATACACGGAATGTAAACTTGGCTCCAAAGGAACTGAATTACAGAACAGAACAGGGTCTCAAATTTAGAAAACCAACTTATGCTTGCTTAAGGGGAAAGGTGAGTTGGGGTGCTGCATAAAACCAGAGATTGAAATGAGCACAGATAAAGTTCCTTAAGCCAAATATGGAATAGACAAGAGCTACTCCTTGCTCAACGAAATGGACTCAACACCCCATATTAAGCGCCTAAGGATGTACCTGACTAGTAAGTATCTTAAAACCTATGGATTGCTATATCTCCAAAAGAGAATCAAGCGTGTTTCCAGGGGCATAAATGCAGCAGTGATAGGATTGGAGAGGTTCGGTGAGCAAACAAAGACCCTTTGAAGTCATATTGCATGGTACCCATTCCACGGGTCTCAACTCTCCAGGTTTCAGGGATTCTTCCTTCAGCTAAAACATGCATGTGGAACCTAGAGTATGATCAACCATGTGATCGGGAAACGTGTTCAAATATGTCTCAGTTTTCGTACCCTGGTACTCGGGTGCAACATTCCAGATGCTTTACTAACACCCTCCCGACTTGGAGAGTCAGTCCCTTTAACCTCCTGTTTGGCCCAGTTTGCAATTTCTGCGGAAGATGAACAGGAATAGCGAGAACCAATGAGAGACTAGCTGGAGGTGTCTGGACGGGCAAATTTAACTCTCATTTCCCACCAGGAAGAGGAATTAACCAAAGGCTCAGCGTGCCGTGCCGGAACCAGATTAGGGCCTGAAGCCATTCTGCGGTGTTGCGGCCAGGTCACAAGAAAGCGAGTTGAAGAAAGGAGTTCAGGGGCACTGTAATTCACAAACCTGCAGAGTTATAAATGACAGCTATCGTCCAAAAATATACTGAAGTAAGGCTGCCAAGAGGACTTGAAAGCGGGGCAGAATTGCAGGAAACCGATTTCAGGAGGTAGACTGGAATTGCATTGAAAGCATAGGAAAAGAGGCAGAACGTCCACAATGGTGCACTTGGCCAAAAAGTGCGTATGCGTTTTTTCCTGAATATATTCAGGAAAAAACGCATACGCCCTTTTTGGCCAACCAAGCAAGCTTGCAAAGGAAATCTGCACTACAATGAAGTCTCACTTCCCCCCAGTCAAAAGGGCCATCTGAAAAAAGTGTAAAATCCAGAAAGGCAGGACAGGCCATGGAGAACTGGGAGCCTTGTTATGCTGATGGGCAGGATGTAAATTGCCAACAGACACTCGGGAGAAGTGTATGGTGTTTCCTGAAACATCTAAAAAACAAAGCAACAGAGCCTAGGGCACTTCCACTTATGGTCCCATAGGTTAGGGAAATTAAAATCAAAAAGACACAGCCACCCCAAAGTTTGGGACGCCTCTGCTTACAAGAACCTCGTTTACCGTACAAGTTCAACATCGCAGAAAGTGAAAAATGGATAAAGAATTTGTGGTATTTACTTACAAAGCAATATCACTCAGCAATGAAATCTATGTCATCAGGCCCTTAGCAGCACAATGAGTGGATTCAGGTATGACGATTCTAACTGAAATAAGTCACACAGAAAAAGAAACATCATAAGATATCAGTAATACACGGAATGTAAACTTGGCTACACAGGAACTGAATTACAGAACAGAACAGGGTCTCAAATTTAGAAAACCAACTTATGCTTGCTTAAGAGTAAAGGTGAGTTGGGGTGCTGCATAAAACCAGAGATTGAAATGAGCACAGATAAAGTTCCTTAAGCCAAATATGGAATAGACAAGAGCTACTCCTTGCTCAACGAAATGGACTCAACACCCCATATTAAGCGCCTAAGGATGTACCTGACTAGTAAGTATCTTAAAACCTATGGATTGCTATATCTCCAAAAGAGAATCAAGCGTGTTTCCAGGGGCATAAATGCAGCAGTGATAGGATTGGAGAGGTTCGGTGAGCAAACAAAGACCCTTTGAAGTCATATTGCATGGTACCCATTCCACGGGTCTCAACTCTCCAGGTTTCAGGGATTCTTCCTTCAGCTAAAACATGCATGTGGAACCTAGAGTATGATCAACCATGTGATCGGGAAACGTGTTCAAATATGTCTCAGTATTCGTACCCTGGTACTCGGGTGCAACATTCCAGACGCTTTACTAACACCCTCCCGACTTGGAGAGTCAGTCCCTTTAACCTCCTGTTTGGCCCAGTTTGCAATTTCTGCGGAAGATGAACAGGAATAGCGAGAACCAATGAGAGACTAGCTGGAGGTGTCTGGACGGGCAAATTTAACTCTCATTTCCCACCAGGAAGAGGAATTAACCAAAGGCTCAGCGTGCCGTGCCGGAACCAGATTAGGGCCTGAAGCCATTCTGCGGTGTTGCGGCCAGGTCACAAGAAAGCGAGTTGAAGAAAGGAGTTCAGGGGCACTGTAATTCACAAACCTGCAGAGTTATAAATGACAGCTATCGTCCAAAAATATACTGAAGTAAGGCTGCCAAGAGGACTTGAAAGCGGGGCAGAATTGCAGGAAACCGATTTCAGGAGGTAGACTGGAATTGCATTGAAAGCATAGGAAAAGAGGCAGAACGTCCACAATGATGCACTTGGCCAAAAAGGGCGTATGCGTTTTTTCCTGAATATATTCAGGAAAAAACGCATACGCCCTTTTTGGCCAACCAAGCAAGCTTGCAAAGGAAATCTGCACTACAATGAAGTCTCACTTCCCCCCAGTCAAAAGGGCCATCTGAAAAAAGTGTAAAATCCAGAAAGGCAGGACAGGCCATGGAGAACTGGGAGCCTTGTTATGCTGATGGGCGGGATGTAAATTGCCAACAGACACTGGGGAGAAGTGTATGGTGTTTCCTGAAACATCTAAAAAACAAAGCAACAGAGCCTAGGGCACTTCCACTTATGGTCCTATAGCTTAGGGAAATTAAAATCAAAAAGACACAGCCACCCCAAAGTTTGGGACGCCTCTGTTTACAAGAACCTCGTTTACCGTACAAGTTCAACATCGCAGAAAGTGAAAAATGGATAAAGAATTTGTGGTATTTACTTACAAAGCAATATCACTCAGCAATGAAATCTATGTCATCAGGCCCTTAGCAGCACAATGAGTGGATTCAGGTATGACGATTCTAACTGAAATAAGTCACACAGAAAAAGAAACATCATAAGATATCAGTAATACACGGAATGTAAACTTGGCTCCAAAGGAACTGAATTACAGAACAGAACAGGGTCTCAAATTTAGAAAACCAACTTATGCTTGCTTAAGGGGAAAGGTGAGTTGGGGTGCTGCATAAAACCAGAGATTGAAATGAGCACAGATAAAGTTCCTTAAGCCAAATATGGAATAGACAAGAGCTACTCCTTGCTCAACGAAATGGACTCAACACCCCATATTAAGCGCCTAAGGATGTACCTGACTAGTAAGTATCTTAAAACCTATGGATTGCTATGTCTCCGAAAGAGAATCAAGCATGTGTACAGGGGCATAAACGCAGCAGTGATAGGATTGGAGAGGTTCGGTGAGCAAATGAAGACCCTTTGAAGTCATATTGCATGGTACCCATTCCACGGGTTTCAACTACCCAGGTTTAAGGTATTCTTCCTTCAGCTAAAACATGCATGTGGAACCTAGAGTATGATCAACCATGTGATCGGGAGACGTGTTCAAATATGTCTCAGTTTTCGTACCCTGGTACTCGGGTGCAACATTCCAGACGCTTTACTAACACCCTCCCGACTTGGAGAGTCAGTCCCTTTAACCTCCTGTTTGGCCCAGTTTGCAATTTCTGCGGAAGATGAACAGGAATAGCGAGAACCAATGAGAGACTAGCTGGAAGGTGTCTGGACGGGCAAATTTAACTCTCATTTCCCACCAGGAAGAGGAATTAACCAAAGGCTCAGCGTGCCGTGCCGGAACCAGATTAGGGCCTGAAGCCATCCTGCGGTGTTGCGGCCAGCTCAAAAGAAAGCGAGTTGAAGAAAGGAGCTCAGGGGCACTGTAATTCACAAACCTGCAGAGTTATAAATGACAGCTATCGTCCAAAAATATACTGAAGTAAGGCTGCCAAGAGGACTTGAAAGCGGGGCAGAATTGCAGGAAACCGATTTCAGGAGGCAGACTGGAATTGCATTGAAAGCATAGGAAAAGAGGCAGAACGTCCACAATGATGCACTTGGCCAAAAAGGGCGTATGCGTTTTTTCCTGAATATATTCAGGAAAAAACGCATACGCCCTTTTTGGCCAACCAAGCAAGCTTGCAAAGGAAATCTGCACTACAATGAAGTCTCACTTCCCCCCGGTCAAAAGGGCCATCTGAAAAAAGTGTAAAATCCAGAAAGGCAGGACAGGCCATGGAGAACTGGGAGCCTTGTTATGCTGATGGGCGGGATGTAAATTGCCAACAGACACTCGGGAGAAGTGTATGGTGTTTCCTGAAACATCTAAAAAACAAAGCAACAGAGCCTAGGGCACTTCCACTTATGGTCCTATAGCTTAGGGAAATTAAAATCAAAAAGACACAGCCACCCCAAAGTTTGGGACGCCTCTGTTTACAAGAACCTCGTTTACCGTACAAGTTCAACATCGCAGAAAGTGATAAATGGATAAAGAAGTTGTGGTATTTACTTACAAAGCAATATCACTCAGCAATGAAATCTATGTCATCATGCCCTTAGCAGCACAATGAGTGGATTCAGGTATGATGATTCTAACTGAAATAAGTCACACAGAAAAAGAAACATCATAAGATATCAGTAATACACGGAATGTAAACTTGGCTACACAGGAACTGAATTACAGAACAGAACAGGGTCTCAAATTTAGAAAACCAACTTATGCTTGCTTAAGGGGAAAGGTGAGTTGGGGTGCTGCATAAAACCAGAGATTGAAATGAGCACAGATAAAGTTCCTTAAGCCAAATATGGAATAGACAAGAGCTACTCCTTGCTCAACGAAATGGACTCAACACCGCATATTAAACGCCTAAGAATGTACCTGACTAGTAAGTATCTTAAAACCTATGGATTGCTATGTCTCCGAAAGAGAATCAAGCATGTGTACAGGGGCATAAACGCAGCAGTGATAGGATTGGAGAGGTTCGGTGAGCAAATGAAGACCCTTTGAAGTCATATTGCATGGTACCCATTCCACGGGTTTCAACTACCCAGGTTTAAGGTATTCTTCCTTCAGCTAAAACATGCATGTGGAACCTAGAGTATGATCAACCATGTGATCGGGAGACGTGTTCAAATATGTCTCAGTTTTCGTACCCTGGTACTCGGGTGCAACATTCCAGACGCTTTACTAACACCCTCCCGACTTGGAGAGTCAGTCCCTTTAACCTCCTGTTTGGCCCAGTTTGCAATTTCTGCGGAAGATGAACAGGAATAGCGAGAACCAATGAGAGACTAGCTGGAAGGTGTCTGGACGGGCAAATTTAACTCTCATTTCCCACCAGGAAGAGGAATTAACCAAAGGCTCAGCGTGCCGTGCCGGAACCAGATTAGGGCCTGAAGCCATCCTGCGGTGTTGCGGCCAGCTCAAAAGAAAGCGAGTTGAAGAAAGGAGCTCAGGGGCACTGTAATTCACAAACCTGCAGAGTTATAAATGACAGCTATCGTCCAAAAATATACTGAAGTAAGGCTGCCAAGAGGACTTGAAAGCGGGGCAGAATTGCAGGAAACCGATTTCAGGAGGCAGACTGGAATTGCATTGAAAGCATAGGAAAAGAGGCAGAACGTCCACAATGATGCACTTGGCCAAAAAGGGCGTATGCGTTTTTTCCTGAATATATTCAGGAAAAAACGCATACGCCCTTTTTGGCCAACCAAGCAAGCTTGCAAAGGAAATCTGCACTACAATGAAGTCTCACTTCCCCCCAGTCAAAAGGGCCATCTGAAAAAAGTGTAAAATCCAGAAAGGCAGGACAGGCCATGGAGAACTGGGAGCCTTGTTATGCTGATGGGCGGGATGTAAATTGCCAACAGACACTCGGGAGAAGTGTATGGTGTTTCCTGAAACATCTAAAAAACAAAGCAACAGAGCCTAGGGCACTTCCACTTATGGTCCTATAGCTTAGGGAAATTAAAATCAAAAAGACACAGCCACCCCAAAGTTTGGGACGCCTCTGTTTACAAGAACCTCGTTTACCGTACAAGTTCAACATCGCAGAAAGTGAAAAATGGATAAAGAAGTTGTGGTATTTACTTACAAAGCAATATCACTCAGCAATGAAATCTATGTCATCAGGCCCTTAGCAGCACAATGAGTGGATTCAGGTATGATGATTCTAACTGAAATAAGTCACACAGAAAAAGAAACATCATAAGATATCAGTAATACACGGAATGTAAACTTGGCTACACAGGAACTGAATTACAGAACAGAACAGGGTCTCAAATTTAGAAAACCAACTTATGCTTGCTTAAGGGGAAAGGTGAGTTGGGGTGCTGCATAAAACCAGAGATTGAAATGAGCACAGATAAAGTTCCTTAAGCCAAATATGGAATAGACAAGAGCTACTCCTTGCTCAACGAAATGGACTCAACACCGCATATTAAACGCCTAAGAATGTACCTGACTAGTAAGTATCTTAAAACCTATGGATTGCTATGTCTCCGAAAGAGAATCAAGCATGTGTACAGGGGCATAAACGCAGCAGTGATAGGATTGGAGAGGTTCGGTGAGCAAATGAAGACCCTTTGAAGTCATATTGCATGGTACCCATTCCACGGGTTTCAACTACCCAGGTTTAAGGTATTCTTCCTTCAGCTAAAACATGCATGTGGAACCTAGAGTATGATCAACCATGTGATCGGGAGACGTGTTCAAATATGTCTCAGTTTTCGTACCCTGGTACTCGGGTGCAACATTCCAGACGCTTTACTAACACCCTCCCGACTTGGAGAGTCAGTCCCTTTAACCTCCTGTTTGGCCCAGTTTGCAATTTCTGCGGAAGATGAACAGGAATAGCGAGAACCAATGAGAGACTAGCTGGAAGGTGTCTGGACGGGCAAATTTAACTCTCATTTCCCACCAGGAAGAGGAATTAACCAAAGGCTCAGCGTGCCGTGCCGGAACCAGATTAGGGCCTGAAGCCATCCTGCGGTGTTGCGGCCAGCTCAAAAGAAAGCGAGTTGAAGAAAGGAGCTCAGGGGCACTGTAATTCACAAACCTGCAGAGTTATAAATGACAGCTATCGTCCAAAAATATACTGAAGTAAGGCTGCCAAGAGGACTTGAAAGCGGGGCAGAATTGCAGGAAACCGATTTCAGGAGGCAGACTGGAATTGCATTGAAAGCATAGGAAAAGAGGCAGAACGTCCACAATGATGCACTTGGCCAAAAAGGGCGTATGCGTTTTTTCCTGAATATATTCAGGAAAAAACGCATACGCCCTTTTTGGCCAACCAAGCAAGCTTGCAAAGGAAATCTGCACTACAATGAAGTCTCACTTCCCCCCGGTCAAAAGGGCCATCTGAAAAAAGTGTAAAATCCAGAAAGGCAGGACAGGCCATGGAGAACTGGGAGCCTTGTTATGCTGATGGGCGGGATGTAAATTGCCAACAGACACTCAGGAGAAGTGTATGGTGTTTCCTGAAACATCTAAAAAACAAAGCAACAGAGCCTAGGGCACTTCCACTTATGGTCCTATAGCTTAGGGAAATTAAAATCAAAAAGACACAGCCACCCCAAAGTTTGGGACGCCTCTGTTTACAAGAACCTCGTTTACCGTACAAGTTCAACATTGCAGAAAGTGAAAAATGGATAAAGAAGTTGTGGTATTTACTTACAAAGCAATATCACTCAGCAATGAAATCTATGTCATCAGGCCCTTAGCAGCACAATGAGTGGATTCAGGTATGATGATTCTAACTGAAATAAGTCACACAGAAAAAGAAACATCATAAGATATCAGTAATACACGGAATGTAAACTTGGCTACACAGGAACTGAATTACAGAACAGAACAGGGTCTCAAATTTAGAAAACCAACTTATGCTTGCTTAAGGGGAAAGGTGAGTTGGGGTGCTGCATAAAACCAGAGATTGAAATGAGCACAGATAAAGTTCCTTAAGCCAAATATGGAATAGACAAGAGCTACTCCTTGCTCAACGAAATGGACTCAACACCGCATATTAAACGCCTAAGAATGTACCTGACTAGTAAGTATCTTAAAACCTATGGATTGCTATGTCTCCGAAAGAGAATCAAGCATGTGTACAGGGGCATAAACGCAGCAGTGATAGGATTGGAGAGGTTCGGTGAGCAAATGAAGACCCTTTGAAGTCATATTGCATGGTACCCATTCCACGGGTTTCAACTACCCAGGTTTAAGGTATTCTTCCTTCAGCTAAAACATGCATGTGGAACCTAGAGTATGATCAACCATGTGATCGGGAGACGTGTTCAAATATGTCTCAGTTTTCGTACCCTGGTACTCGGGTGCAACATTCCAGACGCTTTACTAACACCCTCCCGACTTGGAGAGTCAGTCCCTTTAACCTCCTGTTTGGCCCAGTTTGCAATTTCTGCGGAAGATGAACAGGAATAGCGAGAACCAATGAGAGACTAGCTGGAAGGTGTCTGGACGGGCAAATTTAACTCTCATTTCCCACCAGGAAGAGGAATTAACCAAAGGCTCAGCGTGCCGTGCCGGAACCAGATTAGGGCCTGAAGCCATCCTGCGGTGTTGCGGCCAGGTCACAAGAAAGCGAGTTGAAGAAAGGAGCTCAGGGGCACTGTAATTCACAAACCTGCAGAGTTATAAATGACAGCTATCGTCCAAAAATATACTGAAGTAAGGCTGCCAAGAGGACTTGAAAGCGGGGCAGAATTGCAGGAAACCGATTTCAGGAGGCAGACTGGAATTGCATTGAAAGCATAGGAAAAGAGGCAGAACGTCCACAATGATGCACTTGGCCAAAAAGGGCGTATGCGTTTTTTCCTGAATATATTCAGGAAAAAACGCATACGCCCTTTTTGGCCAACCAAGCAAGCTTGCAAAGGAAATCTGCACTACAATGAAGTCTCACTTCCCCCCGGTCAAAAGGGCCATCTGAAAAAAGTGTAAAATCCAGAAAGGCAGGACAGGCCATGGAGAACTGGGAGCCTTGTTATGCTGATGGGCGGGATGTAAATTGCCAACAGACACTCGGGAGAAGTGTATGGTGTTTCCTGAAACAACTAAAAAACAAAGCAACAGAGCCTAGGGCACTTCCACTTATGGTCCTATAGCTTAGGGAAATTAAAATCAAAAAGACACAGCCACCCCAAAGTTTGGGACGCCTCTGTTTACAAGAACCTCGTTTACCATACAAGTTCAACATCGCAGAAAGTGAAAAATGGATAAAGAAGTTGTGGTATTTACTTACAAAGCAATATCACTCAGCAATGAAATCTATGTCATCAGGCCCTTAGCAGCACAATGAGTGGATTAAGGTATGATGATTCTAACTGAAATAAGTCACACAGAAAAAGAAACATCATAAGATATCAGTAATACACGGAATGTAAACTTGGCTACACAGGAACTGAATTACAGAACAGAACAGGGTCTCAAATTTAGAAAACCAACTTATGCTTGCTTAAGGGGAAAGGTGAGTTGGGGTGCTGCATAAAACCAGAGATTGAAATGAGCACAGATAAAGTTCCTTAAGCCAAATATGGAATAGACAAGAGCTACTCCTTGCTCAACGAAATGGACTCAACACCGCATATTAAACGCCTAAGAATGTACCTGACTAGTAAGTATCTTAAAACCTATGGATTGCTATGTCTCCGAAAGAGAATCAAGCATGTGTACAGGGGCATAAACGCAGCAGTGATAGGATTGGAGAGGTTCGGTGAGCAAATGAAGACCCTTTGAAGTCATATTGCATGGTACCCATTCCACGGGTTTCAACTACCCAGGTTTAAGGTATTCTTCCTTCAGCTAAAACATGCATGTGGAACCTAGAGTATGATCAACCATGTGATCGGGAGACGTGTTCAAATATGTCTCAGTTTTCGTACCCTGGTACTCGGGTGCAACATTCCAGACGCTTTACTAACACCCTCCCGACTTGGAGAGTCAGTCCCTTTAACCTCCTGTTTGGCCCAGTTTGCAATTTCTGCGGAAGATGAACAGGAATAGCGAGAACCAATGAGAGACTAGCTGGAAGGTGTCTGGACGGGCAAATTTAACTCTCATTTCCCACCAGGAAGAGGAATTAACCAAAGGCTCAGCGTGCCGTGCCGGAACCAGATTAGGGCCTGAAGCCATCCTGCGGTGTTGCGGCCAGCTCAAAAGAAAGCGAGTTGAAGAAAGGAGCTCAGGGGCACTGTAATTCACAAACCTGCAGAGTTATAAATGACAGCTATCGTCCAAAAATATACTGAAGTAAGGCTGCCAAGAGGACTTGAAAGCGGGGCAGAATTGCAGGAAACCGATTTCAGGAGGCAGACTGGAATTGCATTGAAAGCATAGGAAAAGAGGCAGAACGTCCACAATGATGCACTTGGCCAAAAAGGGCGTATGCGTTTTTTCCTGAATATATTCAGGAAAAAACGCATACGCCCTTTTTGGCCAACCAAGCAAGCTTGCAAAGGAAATCTGCACTACAATGAAGTCTCACTTCCCCCCGGTCAAAAGGGCCATCTGAAAAAAGTGTAAAATCCAGAAAGGCAGGACAGGCCATGGAGAACTGGGAGCCTTGTTATGCTGATGGGCGGGATGTAAATTGCCAACAGACACTCGGGAGAAGTGTATGGTGTTTCCTGAAACATCTAAAAAACAAAGCAACAGAGCCTAGGGCACTTCCACTTATGGTCCTATAGCTTAGGGAAATTAAAATCAAAAAGACACAGCCACCCCAAAGTTTGGGACGCCTCTGTTTACAAGAACCTCGTTTACCGTACAAGTTCAACATCGCAGAAAGTGAAAAATGGATAAAGAAGTTGTGGTATTTACTTACAAAGCAATATCACTCAGCAATGAAATCTATGTCATCAGGCCCTTAGCAGCACAATGAGTGGATTCAGGTATGATGATTCTAACTGAAATAAGTCACACAGAAAAAGAAACATCATAAGATATCAGTAATACACGGAATGTAAACTTGGCTACACAGGAACTGAATTACAGAACAGAACAGGGTCTCAAATTTAGAAAACCAACTTATGCTTGCTTAAGGGGAAAGGTGAGTTGGGGTGCTGCATAAAACCAGAGATTGAAATGAGCACAGATAAAGTTCCTTAAGCCAAATATGGAATAGACAAGAGCTACTCCTTGCTCAACGAAATGGACTCAACACCGCATATTAAATGCCTAAGAATGTACCTGACTAGTAAGTATCTTAAAACCTATGGATTGCTATGTCTCCGAAAGAGAATCAAGCATGTGTACAGGGGCATAAACGCAGCAGTGATAGGATTGGAGAGGTTCGGTGAGCAAATGAAGACCCTTTGAAGTCATATTGCATGGTACCCATTCCACGGGTTTCAACTACCCAGGTTTAAGGTATTCTTCCTTCAGCTAAAACATGCATGTGGAACCTAGAGTATGATCAACCATGTGATCGGGAGACGTGTTCAAATATGTCTCAGTTTTCGTACCCTGGTACTCGGGTGCAACATTCCAGACGCTTTACTAACACCCTCCCGACTTGGAGAGTCAGTCCCTTTAACCTCCTGTTTGGCCCAGTTTGCAATTTCTGCGGAAGATGAACAGGAATAGCGAGAACCAATGAGAGACTAGCTGGAAGGTGTCTGGACGGGCAAATTTAACTCTCATTTCCCACCAGGAAGAGGAATTAACCAAAGGCTCAGCGTGCCGTGCCGGAACCAGATTAGGGCCTGAAGCCATCCTGCGGTGTTGCGGCCAGGTCACAAGAAAGCGAGTTGAAGAAAGGAGCTCAGGGGCACTGTAATTCACAAACCTGCAGAGTTATAAATGACAGCTATCGTCCAAAAATATACTGAAGTAAGGCTGCCAAGAGGACTTGAAAGCGGGGCAGAATTGCAGGAAACCGATTTCAGGAGGCAGACTGGAATTGCATTGAAAGCATAGGAAAAGAGGCAGAACGTCCACAATGATGCACTTGGCCGAAAAGGGCGTATGCGTTTTTTCCTGAATATATTCAGGAAAAAACGCATACGCCCTTTTTGGCCAACCAAGCAAGCTTGCAAAGGAAATCTGCACTACAATGAAGTCTCACTTCCCCCCGGTCAAAAGGGCCATCTGAAAAAAGTGTAAAATCCAGAAAGGCAGGACAGGCCATGGAGAACTGGGAGCCTTGTTATGCTGATGGGCGGGATGTAAATTGCCAACAGACACTCGGGAGAAGTGTATGGTGTTTCCTGAAACATCTAAAAAACAAAGCAACAGAGCCTAGGGCACTTCCACTTATGGTCCTATAGCTTAGGGAAATTAAAATCAAAAAGACACAGCCACCCCAAAGTTTGGGACGCCTCTGTTTACAAGAACCTCGTTTACCGTACAAGTTCAACATCGCAGAAAGTGAAAAATGGATAAAGAAGTTGTGGTATTTACTTACAAAGCAATATCACTCAGCAATGAAATCTATGTCATCAGGCCCTTAGCAGCACAATGAGTGGATTCAGGTATGATGATTCTAACTGAAATAAGTCACACAGAAAAAGAAACATCATAAGATATCAGTAATACACGGAATGTAAACTTGGCTACACAGGAACTGAATTACAGAACAGAACAGGGTCTCAAATTTAGAAAACCAACTTATGCTTGCTTAAGGGGAAAGGTGAGTTGGGGTGCTGCATAAAACCAGAGATTGAAATGAGCACAGATAAAGTTCCTTAAGCCAAATATGGAATAGACAAGAGCTACTCCTTGCTCAACGAAATGGACTCAACACCGCATATTAAACGCCTAAGAATGTACCTGACTAGTAAGTATCTTAAAACCTATGGATTGCTATGTCTCCGAAAGAGAATCAAGCATGTGTACAGGGGCATAAACGCAGCAGTGATAGGATTGGAGAGGTTCGGTGAGCAAATGAAGACCCTTTGAAGTCATATTGCATGGTACCCATTCCACGGGTTTCAACTACCCAGGTTTAAGGTATTCTTCCTTCAGCTAAAACATGCATGTGGAACCTAGAGTATGATCAACCATGTGATCGGGAGACGTGTTCAAATATGTCTCAGTTTTCGTACCCTGGTACTCGGGTGCAACATTCCAGACGCTTTACTAACACCCTCCCGACTTGGAGAGTCAGTCCCTTTAACCTCCTGTTTGGCCCAGTTTGCAATTTCTGCGGAAGATGAACAGGAATAGCGAGAACCAATGAGAGACTAGCTGGAAGGTGTCTGGACGGGCAAATTTAACTCTCATTTCCCACCAGGAAGAGGAATTAACTAAAGGCTCAGCGTGCCGTGCCGGAACCAGATTAGGGCCTGAAGCCATCCTGCGGTGTTGCGGCCAGCTCAAAAGAAAGCGAGTTGAAGAAAGGAGCTCAGGGGCACTGTAATTCACAAACCTGCAGAGTTATAAATGACAGCTATCGTCCAAAAATATACTGAAGTAAGGCTGCCAAGAGGACTTGAAAGCGGGGCAGAATTGCAGGAAACCGATTTCAGGAGGTAGACTGGAATTGCATTGAAAGCATAGGAAAAGAGGCAGAACGTCCACAATGATGCACTTGGCCAAAAAGGGCGTATGCGTTTTTTCCTGAATATATTCAGGAAAAAACGCATACGCCCTTTTTGGCCAACCAAGCAAGCTTGCAAAGGAAATCTGCACTACAATGAAGTCTCACTTCCCCCCGGTCAAAAGGGCCATCTGAAAAAAGTGTAAAATCCAGAAAGGCAGGACAGGCCATGGAGAACTGGGAGCCTTGTTATGCTGATGGGCGGGATGTAAATTGCCAACAGACACTCGGGAGAAGTGTATGGTGTTTCCTGAAACATCTAAAAAACAAAGCAACAGAGCCTAGGGCACTTCCACTTATGGTCCTATAGCTTAGGGAAATTAAAATCAAAAAGACACAGCCACCCCAAAGTTTGGGACGCCTCTGTTTACAAGAACCTCGTTTACCGTACAAGTTCAACATCGCAGAAAGTGAAAAATGGATAAAGAAGTTGTGGTATTTACTTACAAAGCAATATCACTCAGCAATGAAATCTATGTCATCAGGCCCTTAGCAGCACAATGAGTGGATTCAGGTATGATGATTCTAACTGAAATAAGTCACACAGAAAAAGAACCATCATAAGATATCAGTAATACACGGAATGTAAACTTGGCTACACAGGAACTGAATTACAGAACAGAACAGGGTCTCAAATTTAGAAAACCAACTTATGCTTGCTTAAGGGGAAAGGTGAGTTGGGGTGCTGCATAAAACCAGAGATTGAAATGAACACAGATAAAGTTCCTTAAGCCAAATATGGAATAGACAAGAGCTACTCCTTGCTCAACGAAATGGACTCAACACCGCATATTAAATGCCTAAGAATGTACCTGACTAGTAAGTATCTTAAAACCTATGGATTGCTATGTCTCCGAAAGAGAATCAAGCATGTGTACAGGGGCATAAACGCAGCAGTGATAGGATTGGAGAGGTTCGGTGAGCAAATGAAGACCCTTTGAAGTCATATTGCATGGTACCCATTCCACGGGTTTCAACTACCCAGGTTTAAGGTATTCTTCCTTCAGCTAAAACATGCATGTGGAACCTAGAGTATGATCAACCATGTGATCGGGAGACGTGTTCAAATATGTCTCAGTTTTCGTACCCTGGTACTCGGGTGCAACATTCCAGACGCTTTACTAACACCCTCCCGACTTGGAGAGTCAGTCCCTTTAACCTCCTGTTTGGCCCAGTTTGCAATTTCTGCGGAAGATGAACAGGAATAGCGAGAACCAATGAGAGACTAGCTGGAGGTGTCTGGACGGGCAAATTTAACTCTCATTTCCCACCAGGAAGAGGAATTAACCAAAGGCTCAGCGTGCCGTGCCGGAACCAGATTAGGGCCTGAAGCCATCCTGCGGTGTTGCGGCCAGCTCAAAAGAAAGCGAGTTGAAGAAAGGAGCTCAGGGGCACTGTAATTCACAAACCTGCAGAGTTATAAATGACAGCTATCGTCCAAAAATATACTGAAGTAAGGCTGCCAAGAGGACTTGAAAGCGGGGCAGAATTGCAGGAAACCGATTTCAGGAGGCAGACTGGAATTGCATTGAAAGCATAGGAAAAGAGGCAGAACGTCCACAATGATGCACTTGGCCAAAAAGGGCGTATGCGTTTTTTCCTGAATATATTCAGGAAAAAACGCATACGCCCTTTTTGGCCAACCAAGCAAGCTTGCAAAGGAAATCTGCACTACAATGAAGTCTCACTTCCCCCCGGTCAAAAGGGCCATCTGAAAAAAGTGTAAAATCCAGAAAGGCAGGACAGGCCATGGAGAACTGGGAGCCTTGTTATGCTGATGGGCGGGATGTAAATTGCCAACAGACACTCGGGAGAAGTGTATGGTGTTTCCTGAAACATGTAAAAAACAAAGCAACAGAGCCTAGGGCACTTCCACTTATGGTCCTATAGCTTAGGGAAATTAAAATCAAAAAGACACAGCCACCCCAAAGTTTGGGACGCCTCTGTTTACAAGAACCTCGTTTACCGTACAAGTTCAACATCGCAGAAAGTGAAAAATGGATAAAGAAGTTGTGGTATTTACTTACAAAGCAATATCACTCAGCAATGAAATCTATGTCATCAGGCCCTTAGCAGCACAATGAGTGGATTCAGGTATGATGATTCTAACTGAAATAAGTCACACAGAAAAAGAACCATCATAAGATATCAGTAATACACGGAATGTAAACTTGGCTACACAGGAACTGAATTACAGAACAGAACAGGGTCTCAAATTTAGAAAACCAACTTATGCTTGCTTAAGGGGAAAGGTGAGTTGGGGTGCTGCATAAAACCAGAGATTGAAATGAACACAGATAAAGTTCCTTAAGCCAAATATGGAATAGACAAGAGCTACTCCTTGCTCAACGAAATGGACTCAACACCGCATATTAAATGCCTAAGAATGTACCTGACTAGTAAGTATCTTAAAACCTATGGATTGCTATGTCTCCGAAAGAGAATCAAGCATGTGTACAGGGGCATAAACGCAGCAGTGATAGGATTGGAGAGGTTCGGTGAGCAAATGAAGACCCTTTGAAGTCATATTGCATGGTACCCATTCCACGGGTTTCAACTACCCAGGTTTAAGGTATTCTTCCTTCAGCTAAAACATGCATGTGGAACCTAGAGTATGATCAACCATGTGATCGGGAGACGTGTTCAAATATGTCTCAGTTTTCGTACCCTGGTACTCGGGTGCAACATTCCAGACGCTTTACTAACACCCTCCCGACTTGGAGAGTCAGTCCCTTTAACCTCCTGTTTGGCCCAGTTTGCAATTTCTGCGGAAGATGAACAGGAATAGCGAGAACCAATGAGAGACTAGCTGGAGGTGTCTGGACGGGCAAATTTAACTCTCATTTCCCACCAGGAAGAGGAATTAACCAAAGGCTCAGCGTGCCGTGCCGGAACCAGATTAGGGCCTGAAGCCATCCTGCGGTGTTGCGGCCAGCTCAAAAGAAAGCGAGTTGAAGAAAGGAGCTCAGGGGCACTGTAATTCACAAACCTGCAGAGTTATAAATGACAGCTATCGTCCAAAAATATACTGAAGTAAGGCTGCCAAGAGGACTTGAAAGCGGGGCAGAATTGCAGGAAACCGATTTCAGGAGGCAGACTGGAATTGCATTGAAAGCATAGGAAAAGAGGCAGAACGTCCACAATGATGCACTTGGCCAAAAAGGGCGTATGCGTTTTTTCCTGAATATATTCAGGAAAAAACGCATACGCCCTTTTTGGCCAACCAAGCAAGCTTGCAAAGGAAATCTGCACTACAATGAAGTCTCACTTCCCCCCGGTCAAAAGGGCCATCTGAAAAAAGTGTAAAATCCAGAAAGGCAGGACAGGCCATGGAGAACTGGGAGCCTTGTTATGCTGATGGGCGGGATGTAAATTGCCAACAGACACTCGGGAGAAGTGTATGGTGTTTCCTGAAACATGTAAAAAACAAAGCAACAGAGCCTAGGGCACTTCCACTTATGGTCCTATAGCTTAGGGAAATTAAAATCAAAAAGACACAGCCACCCCAAAGTTTGGGACGCCTCTGTTTACAAGAACCTCGTTTACCGTACAAGTTCAACATCGCAGAAAGTGAAAAATGGATAAAGAAGTTGTGGTATTTACTTACAAAGCAATATCACTCAGCAATGAAATCTATGTCATCATGCCCTTAGCAGCACAATGAGTGGATTCAGGTATGATGATTCTAACTGAAATAAGTCACACAGAAAAAGAAACATCATAAGATATCAGTAATACACGGAATGTAAACTTGGCTACACAGGAACTGAATTACAGAACAGAACAGGGTCTCAAATTTAGAAAACCAACTTATGCTTGCTTAAGGGGAAAGGTGAGTTGGGGTGCTGCATAAAACCAGAGATTGAAATGAGCACAGATAAAGTTCCTTAAGCCAAATATGGAATAGACAAGAGCTACTCCTTGCTCAACGAAATGGACTCAACACCGCATATTAAACGCCTAAGAATGTACCTGACTAGTAAGTATCTTAAAACCTATGGATTGCTATGTCTCCGAAAGAGAATCAAGCATGTGTACAGGGGCATAAACGCAGCAGTGATAGGATTGGAGAGGTTCGGTGAGCAAATGAAGACCCTTTGAAGTCATATTGCATGGTACCCATTCCACGGGTTTCAACTACCCAGGTTTAAGGTATTCTTCCTTCAGCTAAAACATGCATGTGGAACCTAGAGTATGATCAACCATGTGATCGGGAGACGTGTTCAAATATGTCTCAGTTTTCGTACCCTGGTACTCGGGTGCAACATTCCAGACGCTTTACGAACACCCTCCCGACTTGGAGAGTCAGTCCCTTTAACCTCCTGTTTGGCCCAGTTTGCAATTTCTGTGGAAGATGAACAGGAATAGCGAGAACCAATGAGAGACTAGCTGGAAGGTGTCTGGACGGGCAAATTTAACTCTCATTTCCCACCAGGAAGAGGAATTAACCAAAGGCTCAGCATGCCGTGCCGGAACCAGATTAGGGCCTGAAGCCATCCTGCGGTGTTGCGGCCAGCTCAAAAGAAAGCGAGTTGAAGAAAGGAGCTCAGGGGCACTGTAATTCACAAACCTGCAGAGTTATAAATGACAGCTATCGTCCAAAAATATACTGAAGTAAGGCTGCCAAGAGGACTTGAAAGCGGGGCAGAATTGCAGGAAACCGATTTCAGGAGGCAGACTGGAATTGCATTGAAAGCATAGGAAAAGAGGCAGAACGTCCACAATGATGCACTTGGCCAAAAAGGGCGTATGCGTTTTTTCCTGAATATATTCAGGAAAAAACGCATACGCCCTTTTTGGCCAACCAAGCAAGCTTGCAAAGGAAATCTGCACTACAATGAAGTCTCACTTCCCCCCGGTCAAAAGGGCCATCTGAAAAAAGTGTAAAATCCAGAAAGACAGGACAGGCCATGGAGAACTGGGAGCCTTGTTATGCTGATGGGCGGGATGTAAATTGCCAACAGACACTCGGGAGAAGTGTATGGTGTTTCCTGAAACATCTAAAAAACAAAGCAACAGAGCCTAGGGCACTTCCACTTATGGTCCTATAGCTTAGGGAAATTAAAATCAAAAAGACACAGCCACCCCAAAGTTTGGGACGCCTCTGTTTACAAGAACCTCGTTTACCGTACAAGTTCAACATCGCAGAAAGTGAAAAATGGATAAAGAAGTTGTGGTATTTACTTACAAAGCAATATCACTCAGCAATGAAATCTATGTCATCAGGCCCTTAGCAGCACAATGAGTGGATTCAGGTATGATGATTCTAACTGAAATAAGTCACACAGAAAAAGAAACATCATAAGATATCAGTAATACACGGAATGTAAACTTGGCTACACAGGAACTGAATTACAGAACAGAACAGGGTCTCAAATTTAGAAAACCAACTTATGCTTGCTTAAGGGGAAAGGTGAGTTGGGGTGCTGCATAAAACCAGAGATTGAAATGAGCACAGATAAAGTTCCTTAAGCCAAATATGGAATAGACAAGAGCTACTCCTTGCTCAACGAAATGGACTCAACACCGCATATTAAACGCCTAAGAATGTACCTGACTAGTAAGTATCTTAAAACCTATGGATTGCTATGTCTCCGAAAGAGAATCAAGCATGTGTACAGGGGCATAAACGCAGCAGTGATAGGATTGGAGAGGTTCGGTGAGCAAATGAAGACCCTTTGAAGTCATATTGCATGGTACCCATTCCACGGGTTTCAACTACCCAGGTTTAAGGTATTCTTCCTTCAGCTAAAACATGCATGTGGAACCTAGAGTATGATCAACCATGTGATCGGGAGACGTGTTCAAATATGTCTCAGTTTTCGTACCCTGGTACTCGGGTGCAACATTCCAGACGCTTTACTAACACCCTCCCGACTTGGAGAGTCAGTCCCTTTAACCTCCTGTTTGGCCCAGTTTGCAATTTCTGCGGAAGATGAACAGGAATAGCGAGAACCAATGAGAGACTAGCTGGAAGGTGTCTGGACGGGCAAATTTAACTCTCATTTCCCACCAG
The DNA here is from genome assembly GCF_039906515.1 of Pseudorca crassidens. NCBI lineage: Eukaryota > Metazoa > Chordata > Mammalia > Artiodactyla > Delphinidae > Pseudorca > Pseudorca crassidens. The sequence continues at coordinate 390,862 of NW_027136051.1, read as the reverse complement.
GAAGAGGAATTAACCAAAGGCTCAGCGTGCCGTGCCGGAACCAGATTAGGGCCTGAAGCCATCCTGCGGTGTTGCGGCCAGCTCAAAAGAAAGCGAGTTGAAGAAAGGAGCTCAGGGGCACTGTAATTCACAAACCTGCAGAGTTATAAATGACAGCTATCGTCCAAAAATATACTGAAGTAAGGCTGCCAAGAGGACTTGAAAGCGGGGCAGAATTGCAGGAAACCGATTTCAGGAGGCAGACTGGAATTGCATTGAAAGCATAGGAAAAGAGGCAGAACGTCCACAATGATGCACTTGGCCAAAAAGGGCGTATGCGTTTTTTCCTGAATATATTCAGGAAAAAACGCATACGCCCTTTTTGGCCAACCAAGCAAGCTTGCAAAGGAAATCTGCACTACAATGAAGTCTCACTTCCCCCCGGTCAATAGGGCCATCTGAAAAAAGTGTAAAATCCAGAAAGGCAGGACAGGCCATGGAGAACTGGGAGCCTTGTTATGCTGATGGGCGGGATGTAAATTGCCAACAGACACTCGGGAGAAGTGTATGGTGTTTCCTGAAACATCTAAAAAACAAAGCAACAGAGCCTAGGGCACTTCCACTTATGGTCCTATAGCTTAGGGAAATTAAAATCAAAAAGACACAGCCACCCCAAAGTTTGGGACGCCTCTGTTTACAAGAACCTCGTTTACCGTACAAGTTCAACATCGCAGAAAGTGAAAAATGGATAAAGAAGTTGTGGTATTTACTTACAAAGCAATATCACTCAGCAATGAAATCTATGTCATCAGGCCCTTAGCAGCACAATGAGTGGATTCAGGTATGATGATTCTAACTGAAATAAGTCACACAGAAAAAGAAACATCATAAGATATCAGTAATACACGGAATGTAAACTTGGCTACACAGGAACTGAATTACAGAACAGAACAGGGTCTCAAATTTAGAAAACCAACTTATGCTTGCTTAAGGGGAAAGGTGAGTTGGGGTGCTGCATAAAACCAGAGATTGAAATGAGCACAGATAAAGTTCCTTAAGCCAAATATGGAATAGACAAGAGCTACTCCTTGCTCAACGAAATGGACTCAACACCGCATATTAAATGCCTAAGAATGTACCTGACTAGTAAGTATCTTAAAACCTATGGATTGCTATGTCTCCGAAAGAGAATCAAGCATGTGTACAGGGGCATAAACGCAGCAGTGATAGGTTTGGAGAGGTTCGGTGAGCAAATGAAGACCCTTTGAAGTCATATTGCATGGTACCCATTCCACGGGTTTCAACTACCCAGGTTTAAGGTATTCTTCCTTCAGCTAAAACATGCATGTGGAACCTAGAGTATGATCAACCATGTGATCGGGAGACGTGTTCAAATATGTCTCAGTTTTCGTACCCTGGTACTCGGGTGCAACATTCCAGACGCTTTACTAACACCCTCCCGACTTGGAGAGTCAGTCCCTTTAACCTCCTGTTTGGCCCAGTTTGCAATTTCTGCGGAAGATGAACAGGAATAGCGAGAACCAATGAGAGACTAGCTGGAAGGTGTCTGGACGGGCAAATTTAACTCTCATTTCCCACCAGGAAGAGGAATTAACCAAAGGCTCAGCGTGCCGTGCCGGAACCAGATTAGGGCCTGAAGCCATCCTGCGGTGTTGCGGCCAGCTCAAAAGAAAGCGAGTGGAAGAAAGGAGCTCAGGGGCACTGTAATTCACAAACCTGCAGAGTTATAAATGACAGCTATCGTCCAAAAATATACTGAAGTAAGGCTGCCAAGAGGACTTGAAAGCGGGGCAGAATTGCAGGAAACCGATTTCAGGAGGTAGACTGGAATTGCATTGAAAGCATAGGAAAAGAGGCAGAACGTCCACAATGATGCACTTGGCCAAAAAGGGCGTATGCGTTTTTTCCTGAATATATTCAGGAAGAAACGCATACGCCCGTTTTGGCCAACCAAGCAAGCTTGCAAAGGAAATCTGCACTACAATGAAGTCTCACTTCCCCCCGGTCAAAAGGGCCATCTGAAAAAAGTGTAAAATCCAGAAAGGCAGGACAGGCCATGGAGAACTGGGAGCCTTGTTATGCTGATGGGCGGGATGTAAATTGCCAACAGACACTCGGGAGAAGTGTATGGTGTTTCCTGAAACATCTAAAAAACAAAGCAACAGAGCCTAGGGCACTTCCACTTATGGTCCTATAGCTTAGGGAAATTAAAATCAAAAAGACACAGCCACCCCAAAGTTTGGGACGCCTCTGTTTACAAGAACCTCGTTTACCGTACAAGTTCAACATCGCAGAAAGTGAAAAATGGATAAAGAAGTTGTGGTATTTACTTACAAAGCAATATCACTCAGCAATGAAATCTATGTCATCAGGCCCTTAGCAGCACAATGAGTGGATTCAGGTATGATGATTCTAACTGAAATAAGTCACACAGAAAAAGAAACATCATAAGATATCAGTAATACACGGAATGTAAACTTGGCTACACAGGAACTGAATTACAGAACAGAACAGGGTCTCAAATTTAGAAAACCAACTTATGCTTGCTTAAGGGGAAAGGTGAGTTGGGGTGCTGCATAAAACCAGAGATTGAAATGAGCACAGATAAAGTTCCTTAAGCCAAATATGGAATAAACAAGAGCTACTCCTTGCTCAACGAAATGGACTCAACACCGCATATTAAACGCCTAAGAATGTACCTGACTAGTAAGTATCTTAAAACCTATGGATTGCTATGTCTCCAAAAGAGAATCAAGCGTGTGTACAGGGGCATAAACGCAGCAGTGATAGGATTGGAGAGGTTCGGTGAGCAAATGAAGACCCTTTGAAGTCATATTGCATGGTACCCATTCCACGGGTTTCAACTACCCAGGTTTAAGGTATTCTTCCTTCAGCTAAAACATGCATGTGGAACCTAGAGTATGATCAACCATGTGATCGGGAAATGTGTTCAAATATGTCTCAGTTTTCGTACACTGGAACTCGGGTGCAACATTCCAGACGCTTTACTAACACCCTCCCGACTTGGAGAGTCAGTCCCTTTAACCTCCTGTTTGGCCCAGTTTGCAAATTCTGCGGAAGATGAACAGGAATAGCGAGAACCAATGAGAGACTAGCTGGAGGTGTCTGGACGGGCAAATTTAACTCTCATTTCCCACCAGGAAGAGGAATTAACCAAAGGCTCAGCGTGCCGTGCCGGAACCAGATTAGGGCCTGAAGCCATCCTGCGGTGTTGCGGCCAGCTCAAAAGAAAGCGAGTTGAAGAAAGGAGCTCAGGGGCACTGTAATTCACAAACCTGCAGAGTTATAAATGACAGCTATCGTTCAAAAATATACTGAAGTAAGGCTGCCAAGAGGACTTGAAAGTGGGGCAGAATTGCAGGAAACTGATTTCAGGAGGTAGACTGGAATTGCATTGAAAGCATAGGAAAAGAGGCAGAACGTCCACAATGATGCACTTGGCCAAAAAGGGCGTACGCGTTTTTTCCTGAATATATTCAGGAAAAAACGCATACGCCCTTTTTGGCCAACCAAGCAAACTTGCAAAGGAAATCTGCACTACAATGAAGTCTCACTTCCCCCCGGTCAAAAGGGCCATCTGAAAAAAGTGTAAAATTCAGAAAAGCAGGACAGGCCATGGAGAACTGGGAGCCTTGTTATGCTGATGGGCGGGATGTAAATTGCCAACAGACACTCGGGAGAAGTGTATGGTGTTTCCTGAAACATCTAAAAAACAAAGCAACAGAGCCTAGGGCACTTCCACTTATGGTCCTATAGCTTAGGGAAATTAAAATCAAAAAGACACAGCCACCCCAAAGTTTGGGACGCCTCTGTTTACAAGAACCTCATTTACCGTACAAGTTCAATATCACAGAAAGTGAAAAATGGATAAAGAACTTGAGGTACTTACGTACAATGCAGTATCACTCAACAATGAAATCTATGTCATCAGGCCCGTAGCAGCATAATGAGTGGATTCAGGTACGATGATTCTAACTGAAATAAGTCACACAGAAAAAGAAACATCATAAGATATCAGTAATACACGGAATGTAAACTTGGCTACACAGGAACTGAATTCCAAAACAGAACAGGGTCTCAAAATTAGAAAACCAACTTATGCTTGCTTAAGGGGAAAGGTGAGTTGGGGTGCTGCATAAAACCAGACATTGAAATGAGCACAGATAAAGTTCCTTAAGCCAAATATGGAATAGCAAGAGCTACTCCTTGCTCAATGAAATGGACTCAACACCCCATATTAAACGCCTAAGAATGTACCTGACTAGTAAGTAACTTAAAACCTATGGATTGCTATGTCTCCGAAAGAGAATCAAGCACGTGTACAGGGGCATAAATGCAGCAGTGATAGGATTGGAGAGGTTCGGTGAGCAAATGAAGACCCTTTGAAGTCATATTGCATGGTACCCATTCCACGGGTTTCAACTACCCAGGTTTAAGGTATTCTTCCTTCAGCTAAAACATGCATGTGGAACCTAGAGTATGATCAAACGTGTGAACGGGAGACATGTTCAAATATGTCTCAGTTTTCGTACCCTGGTACTCGAGTGCAACATTCCAGATGCTTTACTAACACCCTCCCGACTTGGAGAGTCAGTCCCTTTAACCTCCTGTTTGGCCCAGTTTGCAATTTCTGCGGAAGATGAACAGGAATAGTGAGAACCAATGAGAGACTAGCTGGAGGTGTCTGGACGGGCAAATTTAACTCTCATTTCCCACCAGGAAGAGGAATTAACCAAAGGCTCAGCGTGCCGTGCCGGAACCAGATTAGGGCCTGAAGCCATCCTGCGGTGTTGCGGCCAGCTCAAAAGAAAGCGAGTTGAAGAAAGGAGCTCAGGGGCACTGTAATTCACAAACCTGCAGAGTTATAAATGACAGCTATCGTCCAAAAATATACTGAAGTAAGGCTGCCAAGAGGACTTGAAAGCGGGGCAGAATTGCAGGAAACCGATTTCAGGAGGTAGACTGGAATTGCATTGAAAGCATAGGAAAAGAGGCAGAACGTCCACAATGATGCACTTGGCCAAAAAGGGCGTATGCATTTTTTCCTGAATATATTCAGGAAAAAACGCATACGCCCTTTTTGGCCAACCAAACAAGCTTGCAAAGGAAATCTGCACTACAATGAAGTCTCACTTCCCCCCGGTCAAAAGGGCCATCTGAAAAAAGTGTAAAATCCAGAAAGGCAGGACAGGCCATGGAGAACTGGGAGCCTTGTTATGCTGATGGGCGGGATGTAAATTGCCAACAGACACTCGGGAGAAGTGTATGGTGTTTCCTGAAACATGTAAAAAACAAAGCAACAGAGCCTAGGGCACTTCCACTTATGGTCCTATAGCTTAGGGAAATTAAAATCAAAAAGACACAGCCACCCCAAAGTTTGGGACGCCTCTGTTTACAAGAACCTCGTTTACAGTACAAGTTCAACATCGCAGAAAGTGAAAAATGGATAAAGAAGTTGTGGTATTTACTTACAAAGCAATATCACTCAGCAATGAAATCTATGTCATCAGGCCCTTAGCAGCACAATGAGTGGATTCAGGTATGATGATTCTAACTGAAATAAGTCACACAGAAAAAGAAACATCATAAGATATCAGTAATACACGGAATGTAAACTTGGCTACACAGGAACTAAATTACAGAACAGAACAGGGTCTCAAATTTAGAAAACCAACTTATGGTTGCTTAAGGGTAAAGGTGAGTTGGGGTGCTGCATAAAACCAGAGATTGAAATGAGCACAGATAAAGTTCCTTAAGCCAAATATGGAATAGACAAGAGCTACTCCTTGCTCAACGAAATGGACTCAACACCCCATATTAAACGCCTAAGAATGTACCTGACTGGTAAGTATCTTAAAACCTATGGATTGCTATGTCTCCGAAAGAGAATCAAGCATGTGTACAGGGACATAAACGCAGCAGTGATAGGATTGGAGAGGTTCGGTGAGCAAATGAAGACCCTTTGAAGTCATATTGCATGGTACCCATTCCACGGGTTTCAACTACCCAGGTTTAAGGTATTCTTCCTTCAGCTAAAACATGCATGTGGAACCTAGAGTAAGATCAACCATGTGATCGGGAGACGTGTTCAAATATGTCTCAGTTTTCATACCCTGGTACTCGGGTGCAACATTCCAGACGCTTTACTAACACCCTCCCAACTTGGAGAGTCAGTCCCTTTAACCTCCTGTTTGGCCCAGTTTGCAATTTCTGCGGAAGATGAACAGGAATAGCGAGAACCAATGAGAGACTAGCTGGAGGTGTCTGGACGGGCAAATTTAACTCTCATTTCCCACCAGGAAGAGGAATTAACCAAAGGCTCAGCGTGCCGTGCCGGAACCAGATTAGGGCCTGAAGCCATCCTGCGGTGTTGCGGCCAGCTCAAAAGAAAGCGAGTTGAAGAAAGGAGCTCAGGGGCACTGTAATTCACAAACCTGCAGAGTTATAAATGACAGCTATCGTCCAAAAATATACTGAAGTAAGGCTGCCAAGAGGACTTGAAAGCGGGGCAGAATTGCAGGAAACCGATTTCAGGAGGTAGACTGGAATTGCATTGAAAGCATAGGAAAAGAGGCAGAACGTCCACAATGATGCACTTGGCCATAAAGGGCGTATGCATTTTTTCCTGAATATATTCAGGAAGAAACGCATACGCCCGTTTTGGCCAACCAAGCAAGCTTGCAAAGGAAATCTGCACTACAATGAAGTCTCACTTCCCCCCAGTCAAAAGGGCCATCTGAAAAAAGTGTAAAATCCAGAAAGGCAGGACAGGCCATGGAGAACTGGGAGCCTTGTTATGCTGATGGGCGGGATGTAAATTGCCAACAGACACTCGGGAGAAGTGTATGGTGTTTCCTGAAACATCTAAAAAACAAAGCAACAGAGCCTAGGGCACTTCCACTTATGGTCCTATAGCTTAGGGAAATTAAAATCAAAAAGACACAGCCACCCCAAAGTTTGGGACGCCTCTGTTTACAAGAACCTCGTTTACAGTACAAGTTCAACATTGCAGAAAGTGAAAAATGGATAAAGAAGTTGTGGTATTTACTTACAAAGCAATATCACTCAGCAATGAAATCTATGTCATCAGGCCCTTAGCAGCACAATGAGTGGATTCAGGTATGATGATTCTAACTGAAATAAGTCACACAGAAAAAGAAACATCATAAGATATCAGTAATACACGGAATGTAAACTTGGCTACACAGGAACTGAATTACAGAACAGAACAGGGTCTCAAATTTAGAAAACCAACTTATGCTTGCTTAAGGGGAAAGGTGAGTTGGGGTGCTGCATAAAACCAGAGATTGAAATGAGCACAGATAAAGTTCCTTAAGCCAAATATGGAATAGACAAGAGCTACTCCTTGCTCAATGAAATGGACTCAACACCCCATATTAAACGCCTAAGAATGTACCTGACTGGTAAGTATCTTAAAACCTATGGATTGCTATGTCTCCGAAAGAGAATCAAGCATGTGTACAGGGACATAAACGCAGCAGTGATAGGATTGGAGAGGTTCGGTGAGCAAATGAAGACCCTTTGAAGTCATATTGCATGGTACCCATTCCACGGGTTTCAACTACCCAGGTTTAAGGTATTCTTCCTTCAGCTAAAACATGCATGTGGAACCTAGAGTAAGATCAACCATGTGATCGGGAGACGTGTTCAAATATGTCTCAGTTTTCGTACCCTGGTACTCGGGTGCAACATTCCAGACGCTTTACTAACACCCTCCCGACTTGGAGAGTCAGCGCCTTTAACCTCCTGTTTGGCCCAGTTTGCAATTTCTGCGGAAGATGAACAGAAATAGGGAGAACCAATGAGAGACTAGCTGGAGGTGTCTGGACGGGCAAATTTAACTCTCATTTCCCACCAGGAAGAGGAATTAACCAAAGGCTCAGCGTGCCGTGCCGGAACCAGATTAGGGCCTGAAGCCATTCTGCGGTGTTGCGGCCAGGTCACAAGAAAGCGAGTTGAAGAAAGGAGTTCAGGGGCACTGTAATTCACAAACCTGCAGAGTTATAAATGACAGCTATCGTCCAAAAATATACTGAAGTAAGGCTGCCAAGAGGACTTGAAAGCGGGGCAGAATTGCAGGAAACCGATTTCAGGAGGTAGACTGGAATTGCATTGAAAGCATAGGAAAAGAGGCAGAACGTCCACAATGATGCACTTGGCCAAAAAGGGCGTATGCGTTTTTTCCTGAATATATTCAGGAAAAAACGCATACGCCCTTTTTGGCCAACCAAGCAAGCTTGCAAAGGAAATCTGCACTACAATGAAGTCTCACTTCCCCCCGGTCAAAAGGGCCATCTGAAAAAAGTGTAAAATCCAGAAAGGCAGGACAGGCCATGGAGAACTGGGAGCCTTGTTATGCTGATGGGCGGGATGTAAATTGCCAACAGACACTCAGGAGAAGTGTATGGTGTTTCCTGAAACATCTAAAAAACAAAGCAACAGAGCCTAGGGCACTTCCACTTATGGTCCTATAGCTTAGGGAAATTAAAATCAAAAAGACACAGCCACCCCAAAGTTTGGGACGCCTCTGTTTACAAGAACCTCATTTACCGTACAAGTTCAATATCACAGAAAGTGAAAAATGGATAAAGAACTTGAGGTACATACGTACAATGCAGTATCACTCAACAATGAAATGTATGTCATCAGGCCCGTAGCAGCATAATGAGTGGATTCAGGTACGATGATTCTAACTGAAATAAGTCACACAGAAAAAGAAACATCATAAGATATCACTAATACACGGAATGTAAACTTGGATACACAGGAACTGAATTCCAAAACAGAACAGGGTCTCAAAATTAGAAAACCAACTTATGCTTGCTTAAGGGGAAAGGTGAGTTGGGGTGCTGCATAAAACCAGAGATTGAAATGAGCACAGATAAAGTTCCTTAAGCCAAATATGGAATAGCAAGAGCTACTCCTTGCTCAATGAAATGGACTCAACACCCCATATTAAACGCCTAAGAATGTACCTGACTAGTAAGTATCTTAAAACCTATGGATTGCTATGTCTCCAAAAGAGAATCAAGCATGTGTACAGGGGCATAAACGCAGCAGTGATAGGATTGGAGAGGTTCAGTGAGCAAATGAAGACCCTTTGAAGTCATATTGCATGGTACCCATTCCACGGGTCTCAACTCTCCAGGTTTAAGGTATTCTTCCTTCAGCTAAAACATGCATGTGGAACCCAGAGTATGATCATCCATGTGAACGGGAGACATGTTCAAATATGTCTCAGTTTTCCTCCCCTGGTACTCGGGTGCAACATTCCAGACGCTTTACTAACACTCTCCGCACTTGGAGAGTCAGCACCTTTAAGCTCCTGTTTGGCCCAGTTTGCAATTTCTGCGGAAGATGAACAGAAATAGGGAGAACCAATGAGAGACTAGCTGGAGGTGTCTGGACGGGCAAATTTAACTCTCATTTCCCACCAGGAAGAGGAAATAACCAAAGGCTCAGCATGCCGTGCCGGAACCAGATTAGGGCCTGAAGCCATCCTGTGGTGTTGCGGCCAGCTCAAAAGAAAGCGAGTTGAAGAAAGGAGCTCAGGGGCACTGTAATTCACAAACCTGCAGAGTTATAAATGACAGCTATCGTCCAAAAATATACTGAAGTAAGGCTGCCAAGAGGACTTGAAAGCGGGGCAGAATTGCAGGAAACCGATTTCAGGAGGTAGACTGGAATTGCATTGAAAGCATAGGAAAAGAGGCAGAACGTCCACAATGATGCACTTGGCCAAAAAGGGCGTAAGCGTTTTTTCCTGAATATATTCAGGAAAAAACGCTTACGCCCTTTTTGGCCAACCAAGCAAGCTTGCAAAGGAAATCTGCACTACAATGAAGTCTCACTTCCCCCCGGTCAAAAGGGCCATCTGAAAAAAGTGTAAAATCCAGAAAGGCAGGACAGGCCATGGAGAACTGGGAGCCTTGTTATGCTGATGGTCGGGATGTAAATTGCCAACAGACACTCGGGAGAAGTGTATGGTGTTTCCTGAAACATCTAAAAAACAAAGCAACAGAGCCTAGGGCACTTCCACTTATGGTCCTATAGCTTAGGGAAATTAAAATCAAAAAGACACAGCCACCCCAAAGTTTGGGACGCCTCTGTTTACAAGAACCTCGTTTACAGTACAAGGTCAACATCGCAGAAAGTGAAAAATGGATAAAGAAGTTGTGGTATTTACTTACAAAGCAATATCACTCAGCAATGAAATCTATGTCATCAGGCCCTTAGCAGCACAATGAGTGGATTCAGGTATGATGATTCTAATTGAAATAAGTCACACAGAAAAAGAAACATCATAAGATATCAGTAATACACGGAATGTAAACTTGGCTACACAGGAACTGAATTACAGAACAGAACAGGGTCTCAAATTTAGAAAACCAACTTATGCTTGCTTAAGGGGAAAGGTGAGTTGGGGTGCTGCATAAAACCAGAGATTGAAATGAGCACAGATAAAGTTCCTTAAGCCAAATATGGAATAGACAAGAGCTACTCCTTGCTCAACGAAATGGACTCAACACCGCATATTAAACGCCTAAGAATGTACCTGACTAGTAAGTAACTTAAAACCTATGGATTGCTATGTCTCCGAAAGAGAATCAAGCATGTGTACAGGGGCATAAACGCAGCAGTGATAGGATTGGAGAGGTTCGGTGAGCAAATGAAGACCCTTTGAAGTCATATTTCATGGTACCCATTCCACGGGTTTCAACTACCCAGGTTTAAGGTATTCTTCCTTCAGCTAAAACATGCATGTGGAACCTAGAGTATGATCAACCATGTGATCGGGAGACGTGTTCAAATATGTCTCAGTTTTCGTACCCTGGTACTCGGGTGCAACATTCCAGACGCTTTACTAACACCCTCCCGACTTGGAGAGTCAGTCCCTTTAACCTCCTGTTTGGCCCAGTTTGCAATTTCTGCGGAAGATGAACAGGAATAGCGAGAACCAATGAGAGACTAGCTGGAGGTGTCTGGACGGGCAAATTTAACTCTCATTTCCCACCAGGAAGAGGAATTAACCAAAGGCTCAGCGTGCCGTGCCGGAACCAGATTAGGGCCTGAAGCCATCCTGCGGTGTTGCGGCCAGCTCAAAAGAAAGCGAGTTGAAGAAAGGAGCTCAGGGGCACTGTAATTCACAAACCTGCAGAGTTATAAATGACAGCTATCGTCCAAAAATATACTGAAGTAAGGCTGCCAAGAGGACTTGAAAGCGGGGCAGAATTGCAGGAAACTGATTTCAGGAGGTAGACTGGAATTGCATTGAAAGCATAGGAAAAGAGGCAGAACGTCCACAATGATGCACTTGGCCAAAAAGGACGTATGCGTTTTTTCCTGAATATATTCAGGAAAAAACGCATACGCCCTTTTTGGCCAACCAAGCAAGCTTGCAAAGGAAATCTGCACTACAATGAAGTCTCACTTCCCCCCGGTCAAAAGGGCCATCTGAAAAAAGTGTAAAATCCAGAAAGGCAGGACAGGCCATGGAGAACTGGGAGCCTTGTTATGCTGATGGGCGGGATGTAAATTGCCAACAGACACTCGGGAGAAGTGTATGGTGTTTCCTGAAACATGTAAAAAACAAAGCAACAGAGCCTAGGGCACTTCCACTTATGGTCCTATAGCTTAGGGAAATTAAAATCAAAAAGACACAGCCACCCCAAAGTTTGGGACGCCTCTGTTTACAAGAACCTCGTTTACAGTACAAGTTCAACATCGCAGAAAGTGAAAAATGGATAAAGAAGTTGTGGTATTTACTTACAAAGCAATATCACTCAGCAATGAAATCTATGTCATCAAGCCCTTAGCAGCACAATGAGTGGATTCAGGTACGATGATTCTAATTGAAATAAGTCACACAGAAAAAGAAATATCATAAGATATCACTAATACACGGAATGTAAACTTGGCTACACAGGAACTGAATTCCAAAACAGAACAGGGTCTCAAATTCAGAAAACCAACTTATGCTTGCTTAAGGGGAAAGGTGAGTTGGGGTGCTGCATAAAACCAGAGATTGAAATGAGCACAGATAAAGTTCCTTAAGCCAAATATGGAATAGACTAGAGCTACTCCTTGCTCAACGAAATGGACTAAACACCGCATATTAAACGCCTAAGAATGTACCTGACTAGTAAGTATCTTAAAACCTATGGATTGCTATGTCTCCGAAAGAGAATCAAGCATGTGTACAGGGGCATAAACGCAGCAGTGATAGGATTGGAGAGGTTCGGTGAGCAAATGAAGACCCTCTGAAGTCATATTACATGGTACCCATTCCACGGGTTTCAACTACCCAGGTTTAAGGTATTCTTCCTTCAGCTAAAACATGCATGTGGAACCTAGAGTATGATCAACCATGTGATCGGGAGATGTGTTCAAATATGTCTCAGTTTTCGTACCCTGGTACTCGGGTGCAACATTCCAGACGCTTTACTAACACCCTCCCGACTTGGAGAGTCAGCGCCTTTAACCTCCTGTTTGGCCCAGTTTGCAATTTCTGCGGAAGATGAACAGAAATAGGGAGAACCAATGAGAGACTAGCTGGAGGTGTCTGGACGGGCAAATTTAACTCTCATTTCCCACCAGGAAGAGGAATTAACCAAAGGCTCAGCGTGCCGTGCCGGAACCAGATTAGGGCCTGAAGCCATTCTGCGGTGTTGCGGCCAGGTCACAAGAAAGCGAGTTGAAGAAAGGAGTTCAGGGGCACTGTAATTCACAAACCTGCAGAGTTATAAATGACAGCTATCGTCCAAAAATATACTGAAGTAAGGCTGCCAAGAGGACTTGAAAGCGGGGCAGAATTGCAGGAAACCGATTTCAGGAGGTAGACTGGAATTGCATTGAAAGCATAGGAAAAGAGGCAGAACGTCCACAATGATGCACTTGGCCAAAAAGGGCGTATGCGTTTTTTCCTGAATATATTCAGGAAAAAACGCATACGCCCTTTTTGGCCAACCAAGCAAGCTTGCAAAGGAAATCTGCACTACAATGAAGTCTCACTTCCCCCCGGTCAAAAGGGCCATCTGAAAAAAGTGTAAAATCCAGAAAGGCAGGACAGGCCATGGAGAACTGGGAGCCTTGTTATGCTGATGGGCGGGATGTAAATTGCCAACAGACACTCAGGAGAAGTGTATGGTGTTTCCTGAAACATCTAAAAAACAAAGCAACAGAGCCTAGGGCACTTCCACTTATGGTCCTATAGCTTAGGGAAATTAAAATCAAAAAGACACAGCCACCCCAAAGTTTGGGACGCCTCTGTTTACAAGAACCTCATTTACCGTACAAGTTCAATATCACAGAAAGTGAAAAATGGATAAAGAACTTGAGGTACATACGTACAATGCAGTATCACTCAACAATGAAATGTATGTCATCAGGCCCGTAGCAGCATAATGAGTGGATTCAGGTACGATGATTCTAACTGAAATAAGTCACACAGAAAAAGAAACATCATAAGATATCACTAATACACGGAATGTAAACTTGGATACACAGGAACTGAATTCCAAAACAGAACAGGGTCTCAAAATTAGAAAACCAACTTATGCTTGCTTAAGGGGAAAGGTGAGTTGGGGTGCTGCATAAAACCAGAGATTGAAATGAGCACAGATAAAGTTCCTTAAGCCAAATATGGAATAGCAAGAGCTACTCCTTGCTCAATGAAATGGACTCAACACCCCATATTAAACGCCTAAGAATGTACCTGACTAGTAAGTATCTTAAAACCTATGGATTGCTATGTCTCCAAAAGAGAATCAAGCATGTGTACAGGGGCATAAACGCAGCAGTGATAGGATTGGAGAGGTTCAGTGAGCAAATGAAGACCCTTTGAAGTCATATTGCATGGTACCCATTCCACGGGTCTCAACTCTCCAGGTTTAAGGTATTCTTCCTTCAGCTAAAACATGCATGTGGAACCCAGAGTATGATCATCCATGTGAACGGGAGACATGTTCAAATATGTCTCAGTTTTCCTCCCCTGGTACTCGGGTGCAACATTCCAGACGCTTTACTAACACTCTCCGCACTTGGAGAGTCAGCACCTTTAAGCTCCTGTTTGGCCCAGTTTGCAATTTCTGCGGAAGATGAACAGAAATAGGGAGAACCAATGAGAGACTAGCTGGAGGTGTCTGGACGGGCAAATTTAACTCTCATTTCCCACCAGGAAGAGGAAATAACCAAAGGCTCAGCATGCCGTGCCGGAACCAGATTAGGGCCTGAAGCCATCCTGTGGTGTTGCGGCCAGCTCAAAAGAAAGCGAGTTGAAGAAAGGAGCTCAGGGGCACTGTAATTCACAAACCTGCAGAGTTATAAATGACAGCTATCGTCCAAAAATATACTGAAGTAAGGCTGCCAAGAGGACTTGAAAGCGGGGCAGAATTGCAGGAAACCGATTTCAGGAGGTAGACTGGAATTGCATTGAAAGCATAGGAAAAGAGGCAGAACGTCCACAATGATGCACTTGGTCAAAAAGGGCGTAAGCGTTTTTTCCTGAATATATTCAGGAAAAAACGCTTACGCCCTTTTTGGCCAACCAAGCAAGCTTGCAAAGGAAATCTGCACTACAATGAAGTCTCACTTCCCCCCGGTCAAAAGGGCCATCTGAAAAAAGTGTAAAATCCAGAAAGGCAGGACAGGCCATGGAGAACTGGGAGCCTTGTTATGCTGATGGTCGGGATGTAAATTGCCAACAGACACTCGGGAGAAGTGTATGGTGTTTCCTGAAACATCTAAAAAACAAAGCAACAGAGCCTAGGGCACTTCCACTTATGGTCCTATAGCTTAGGGAAATTAAAATCAAAAAGACACAGCCACCCCAAAGTTTGGGACGCCTCTGTTTACAAGAACCTCGTTTACAGTACAAGGTCAACATCGCAGAAAGTGAAAAATGGATAAAGAAGTTGTGGTATTTACTTACAAAGCAATATCACTCAGCAATGAAATCTATGTCATCAGGCCCTTAGCAGCACAATGAGTGGATTCAGGTATGATGATTCTAATTGAAATAAGTCACACAGAAAAAGAAACATCATAAGATATCAGTAATACACGGAATGTAAACTTGGCTACACAGGAACTGAATTACAGAACAGAACAGGGTCTCAAATTTAGAAAACCAACTTATGCTTGCTTAAGGGGAAAGGTGAGTTGGGGTGCTGCATAAAACCAGAGATTGAAATGAGCACAGATAAAGTTCCTTAAGCCAAATATGGAATAGACAAGAGCTACTCCTTGCTCAACGAAATGGACTCAACACCGCATATTAAACGCCTAAGAATGTACCTGACTAGTAAGTAACTTAAAACCTATGGATTGCTATGTCTCCGAAAGAGAATCAAGCATGTGTACAGGGGCATAAACGCAGCAGTGATAGGATTGGAGAGGTTCGGTGAGCAAATGAAGACCCTTTGAAGTCATATTTCATGGTACCCATTCCACGGGTTTCAACTACCCAGGTTTAAGGTATTCTTCCTTCAGCTAAAACATGCATGTGGAACCTAGAGTATGATCAACCATGTGATCGGGAGACGTGTTCAAATATGTCTCAGTTTTCGTACCCTGGTACTCGGGTGCAACATTCCAGACGCTTTACTAACACCCTCCCGACTTGGAGAGTCAGTCCCTTTAACCTCCTGTTTGGCCCAGTTTGCAATTTCTGCGGAAGATGAACAGGAATAGCGAGAACCAATGAGAGACTAGCTGGAGGTGTCTGGACGGGCAAATTTAACTCTCATTTCCCACCAGGAAGAGGAATTAACCAAAGGCTCAGCGTGCCGTGCCGGAACCAGATTAGGGCCTGAAGCCATCCTGCGGTGTTGCGGCCAGCTCAAAAGAAAGCGAGTTGAAGAAAGGAGCTCAGGGGCACTGTAATTCACAAACCTGCAGAGTTATAAATGACAGCTATCGTCCAAAAATATACTGAAGTAAGGCTGCCAAGAGGACTTGAAAGCGGGGCAGAATTGCAGGAAACCGATTTCAGGAGGTAGACTGGAATTGCATTGAAAGCATAGGAAAAGAGGCAGAACGTCCACAATGATGCACTTGGCCAAAAAGGACGTATGCGTTTTTTCCTGAATATATTCAGGAAAAAACGCATACGCCCTTTTTGGCCAACCAAGCAAGCTTGCAAAGGAAATCTGCACTACAATGAAGTCTCACTTCCCCCCGGTCAAAAGGGCCATCTGAAAAAAGTGTAAAATCCAGAAAGGCAGGACAGGCCATGGAGAACTGGGAGCCTTGTTATGCTGATGGGCGGGATGTAAATTGCCAACAGACACTCGGGAGAAGTGTATGGTGTTTCCTGAAACATGTAAAAAACAAAGCAACAGAGCCTAGGGCACTTCCACTTATGGTCCTATAGCTTAGGGAAATTAAAATCAAAAAGACACAGCCACCCCAAAGTTTGGGACGCCTCTGTTTACAAGAACCTCGTTTACAGTACAAGTTCAACATCGCAGAAAGTGAAAAATGGATAAAGAAGTTGTGGTATTTACTTACAAAGCAATATCACTCAGCAATGAAATCTATGTCATCAAGCCCTTAGCAGCACAATGAGTGGATTCAGGTACGATGATTCTAATTGAAATAAGTCACACAGAAAAAGAAATATCATAAGATATCACTAATACACGGAATGTAAACTTGGCTACACAGGAACTGAATTCCAAAACAGAACAGGGTCTCAAATTCAGAAAACCAACTTATGCTTGCTTAAGGGGAAAGGTGAGTTGGGGTGCTGCATAAAACCAGAGATTGAAATGAGCACAGATAAAGTTCCTTAAGCCAAATATGGAATAGACTAGAGCTACTCCTTGCTCAACGAAATGGACTAAACACCGCATATTAAACGCCTAAGAATGTACCTGACTAGTAAGTATCTTAAAACCTATGGATTGCTATGTCTCCGAAAGAGAATCAAGCATGTGTACAGGGGCATAAACGCAGCAGTGATAGGATTGGAGAGGTTCGGTGAGCAAATGAAGAAGACCCTCTGAAGTCATATTACATGGTACCCATTCCACGGGTTTCAACTACCCAGGTTTAAGGTATTCTTCCTTCAGCTAAAACATGCATGTGGAACCTAGAGTATGATCAACCATGTGATCGGGAGATGTGTTCAAATATGTCTCAGTTTTCGTACCCTGGTACTCGGGTGCAACATTCCAGACGCTTTACTAACACCCTCCCGACTTGGAGAGTCAGCGCCTTTAACCTCCTGTTTGGCCCAGTTTGCAATTTCTGCGGAAGATGAACAGGAATAGCGAGAACCAATGAGAGACTAGCTGGAGGTGTCTGGACGGGCAAATTTAACCCTCATTTCCCACCAGGAAGAGGAATTAACCAAAGGCTCAGCGTGCCGTGCCGGAACCAGATTAGGGCCTGAAGCCATCCTGCGGTGTTGCGGCCAGCTCAAAAGAAAGCGAGTTGAAGAAAGGAGCTCAGGGGCACTGTAATTCACAAACCTGCAGAGTTATAAATGACAGCTATCGTCCAAAAATATACTGAAGTAAGGCTGCCAAGAGGACTTGAAAGCGGGGCAGAATTGCAGGAAACCGATTTCAGGAGGTAGACTGGAATTGCATTGAAAGCATAGGAAAAGAGGCAGAACGTCCACAATGATGCACTTGGCCAAAAAGGGCGTATGCGTTTTTTCCTGAATATATTCAGGAAAAAACGCATACGCCCTTTTTGGCCAACCAAGCAAGCTTGCAAAGGAAATCTGCACTACAATGAAGTCTCACTTCCCCCCGGTCAAAAGGGCCATCTGAAAAAAGTGTAAAATCCAGAAAGGCAGGACAGGCCATGGAGAACTGGGAGCCTTGTTATGCTGATGGGCGGGATGTAAATTGCCAACAGACACTCGGGAGAAGTGTATGGTGTTTCCTGAAACATCTAAAAAACAAAGCAACAGAGCCTAGGACACTTCCACTTATGGTCCTATAGCTTAGGGAAATTAAAATCAAAAAGACACAGCCACCCCAAAGTTTGGGACGCCTCTGTTTACAAGAACCTCGTTTACAGTACAAGTTCAACATCGCAGAAAGTGAAAAATGGATAAAGAAGTTGTGGTATTTACTTACAAAGCAATATCACTCAGCAATGAAATCTATGTCATCAGGCCCTTAGCAGCACAATGAGTGGATTCAGGTATGATGATTCTAATTGAAATAAGTCACACAGAAAAAGAAACATCATAAGATATCAGTAATACACGGAATGTAAACTTGGCTACACAGGAACTGAATTACAGAACAGAACAGGGTCTCAAATTTAGAAAACCAACTTATGCTTGCTTAAGGGGAAAGGTGAGTTGGGGTGCTGCATAAAACCAGAGATTGAAATGAGCACAGATAAAGTTCCTTAAGCCAAATATGGAATAGACAAGAGCTACTCCTTGCTCAACGAAATGGACTCAACACCGCATATTAAACGCCTAAGAATGTACCTGACTAGTAAGTAACTTAAAACCTATGGATTGCTATGTCTCCGAAAGAGAATCAAGCATGTGTACAGGGGCATAAACGCAGCAGTGATAGGATTGGAGAGGTTCGGTGAGCAAATGAAGACCCTTTGAAGTCATATTGCATGGTACCCATTCCACGGGTTTCAACTACCCAGGTTTAAGGTATTCTTCCTTCAGCTAAAACATGCATGTGGAACCTAGAGTATGATCAACCATGTGATCGGGAGACGTGTTCAAATATGTCTCAGTTTTCGTACCCTGGTACTCGGGTGCAACATTCCAGACGCTTTACTAACACCCTCCCGACTTGGAGAGTCAGTCCCTTTAACCTCCTGTTTGGCCCAGTTTGCAATTTCTGCGGAAGATGAACAGGAATAGCGAGAACCAATGAGAGACTAGCTGGAGGTGTCTGGACGGGCAAATTTAACTCTCATTTCCCACCAGGAAGAGGAATTAACCAAAGGCTCAGCGTGCCGTGCCGGAACAAGATTAGGGCCTGAAGCCATCCTGCGGTGTTGCGGCCAGGTCACAAGAAAGCGAGTTGAAGAAAGGAGCTCAAGGGCACTGTAGTTCACAAACATGCAGAGTTATAAATGACAGCTATCGTCCAAAAATATACTGAAGTAAGGCTGCCAAGAGGACTTGAAAGTGGGGCAGAATTGCAGGAAACCGATTTCAGGAGGTAGACTGGAATTGCATTGAAATCATAGGAAAAGAGGCAGAACGTCCACAATGATGCACTTGGCCAAAAAGGGCGTATGCGTTTTTTCCTGAATATATTCAGGAAAAAACGCATACGCCCTTTTTGGCCAACCAAGCAAACTTGCAAAGGAAATCTGCACTACAATGAAGTCTCACTTCCCCCCTGTCAAAAGGGCCATCTGAAAAAAGTGTAAAATCCAGAAAGGCAGGACAGGCCATGGAGAACTGGGAGCCTTGTTATGCTGATGGGCGGGATGTAAATTGCCAACAGACACTCGGGAGAAGTGTATGGTGTTTCCTGAAACATCTAAAAAACAAAGCAACAGAGCCTAGGGCACTTCCACTTATGGTCCTATAGCTTAGGGAAATTAAAATCAAAAAGACACAGCCACCCCAAAGTTTGGGACGCCTCTGTGTACAAGAACCTCGTTTACCGTACAAGTTCAACATCGCAGAAAGTGAAAAATGGATAAAGAATTTGTGGTATTTACTTACAAAGCAATATCACTCAGCAATGAAATCTATGTCATCAGGCCCTTAGCAGCACAATGAGTGGATTCAGGTATGACGATTCTAACTGAAATAAGTCACACAGAAAAAGAAACATCATAAGATATCACTAATACACGGAATGTAAACTTGGCTCCAAAGGAACTGAATTACAGAACAGAACAGGGTCTCAAATTTAGAAAACCAACTTATGCTTGCTTAAGGGGAAAGGTGAGTTGGGGTGCTGCATAAAACCAGAGATTGAAATGAGCACAGATAAAGTTCCTTAAGCCAAATATGGAATAGACAAGAGCTACTCCTTGCTCAACGAAATGGACTCAACACCCCATATTAAGCGCCTAAGGATGTACCTGACTAGTAAGTATCTTAAAACCTATGGATTGCTATATCTCCAAAAGAGAATCAAGCGTGTTTCCAGGGGCATAAATGCAGCAGTGATAGGATTGGAGAGGTTCGGTGAGCAAACAAAGACCCTTTGAAGTCATATTGCATGGTACCCATTCCACGGGTCTCAACTCTCCAGGTTTCAGGGATTCTTCCTTCAGCTAAAACATGCATGTGGAACCTAGAGTATGATCAACCATGTGATCGGGAAACGTGTTCAAATATGTCTCAGTTTTCGTACCCTGGTACTCGGGTGCAACATTCCAGACGCTTTACTAACACCCTCCCGACTTGGAGAGTCAGTCCCTTTAACCTCCTGTTTGGCCCAGTTTGCAATTTCTGCGGAAGATGAACAGGAATAGCGAGAACCAATGAGAGACTAGCTGGAGGTGTCTGGACGGGCAAATTTAACTCTCATTTCCCACCAGGAAGAGGAATTAACCAAAGGCTCAGCGTGCCGTGCCGGAACCAGATTAGGGCCTGAAGCCATTCTGCGGTGTTGCGGCCAGGTCACAAGAAAGCGAGTTGAAGAAAGGAGTTCAGGGGCACTGTAATTCACAAACCTGCAGAGTTATAATGACAGCTATCGTCCAAAAATATACTGAAGTAAGGCTGCCAAGAGGACTTGAAAGCGGGGCAGAATTGCAGGAAACCGATTTCAGGAGGTAGACTGGAATTGCATTGAAAGCATAGGAAAAGAGGCAGAACGTCCACAATGATGCACTTGGCCAAAAAGGGCGTATGCGTTTTTTCCTGAATATATTCAGGAAAAAACGCATACGCCCTTTTTGGCCAACCAAGCAAGCTTGCAAAGGAAATCTGCACTACAATGAAGTCTCACTTCCCCCCAGTCAAAAGGGCCATCTGAAAAAAGTGTAAAATCCAGAAAGGCAGGACAGGCCATGGAGAACTGGGAGCCTTGTTATGCTGATGGGCAGGATGTAAATTGCCAACAGACACTCGGGAGAAGTGTATGGTGTTTCCTGAAACATCTAAAAAACAAAGCAACAGAGCCTAGGGCACTTCCACTTATGGTCGCATAGGTTAGGGAATTTAAAATCAAAAAGACACAGCCACCCCAAAGTTTGGGACGCCTCTGCTTACAAGAACCTCGTTTACCGTACAAGTTCAACATCGCAGAAAGTGAAAAATGGATAAAGAATTTGTGGTATTTACTTACAAAGCAATATCACTCAGCAATGAAATCTATGTCATCAGGCCCTTAGCAGCACAATGAGTGGATTCAGGTATGACGATTCTAACTGAAATAAGTCACACAGAAAAAGAAACATCATAAGATATCAGTAATACACGGAATGTAAACTTGGCTACACAGGAACTGAATTACAGAACAGAACAGGGTCTCAAATTTAGAAAACCAACTTATGCTTGCTTAAGGGTAAAGGTGAGTTGGGGTGCTGCATAAAACCAGAGATTGAAATGAGCACAGATAAAGTTCCTTAAGCCAAATATGGAATAGACAAGAGCTACTCCTTGCTCAACGAAATGGACTCAACACCCCATATTAAGCGCCTAAGGATGTACCTGACTAGTAAGTATCTTAAAACCTATGGATTGCTATATCTCCAAAAGAGAATCAAGCGTGTTTCCAGGGGCATAAATGCAGCAGTGATAGGATTGGAGAGGTTCGGTGAGCAAACAAAGACCCTTTGAAGTCATATTGCATGGTACCCATTCCACGGGTCTCAACTCTCCAGGTTTCAGGGATTCTTCCTTCAGCTAAAACATGCATGTGGAACCTAGAGTATGATCAACCATGTGATCGGGAAACGTGTTCAAATATGTCTCAGTATTCGTACCCTGGTACTCGGGTGCAACATTCCAGACGCTTTACTAACACCCTCCCGACTTGGAGAGTCAGTCCCTTTAACCTCCTGTTTGGCCCAGTTTGCAATTTCTGCGGAAGATGAACAGGAATAGCGAGAACCAATGAGAGACTAGCTGGAGGTGTCTGGACGGGCAAATTTAACTCTCATTTCCCACCAGGAAGAGGAATTAACCAAAGGCTCAGCGTGCCGTGCCGGAACCAGATTAGGGCCTGAAGCCATTCTGCGGTGTTGCGGCCAGGTCACAAGAAAGCGAGTTGAAGAAAGGAGTTCAGGGGCACTGTAATTCACAAACCTGCAGAGTTATAAATGACAGCTATCGTCCAAAAATATACTGAAGTAAGGCTGCCAAGAGGACTTGAAAGCGGGGCAGAATTGCAGGAAACCGATTTCAGGAGGTAGACTGGAATTGCATTGAAAGCATAGGAAAAGAGGCAGAACGTCCACAATGATGCACTTGGCCAAAAAGGGCGTATGCGTTTTTTCCTGAATATATTCAGGAAAAAACGCATACGCCCTTTTTGGCCAACCAAGCAAGCTTGCAAAGGAAATCTGCACTACAATGAAGTCTCACTTCCCCCCGGTCAAAAGGGCCATCTGAAAAAAGTGTAAAATCCAGAAAGGCAGGACAGGCCATGGAGAACTGGGAGCCTTGTTATGCTGATGGGCGGGATGTAAATTGCCAACAGACACTGGGGAGAAGTGTATGGTGTTTCCTGAAACATCTAAAAAACAAAGCAACAGAGCCTAGGGCACTTCCACTTATGGTCGCATAGGTTAGGGAATTTAAAATCAAAAAGACACAGCCACCCCAAAGTTTGGGACGCCTCTGCTTACAAGAACCTCGTTTACCGTACAAGTTCAACATCGCAGAAAGTGAAAAATGGATAAAGAATTTGTGGTATTTACTTACAAAGCAATATCACTCAGCAATGAAATCTATGTCATCAGGCCCTTAGCAGCACAATGAGTGGATTCAGGTATGACGATTCTAACTGAAATAAGTCACACAGAAAAAGAAACATCATAAGATATCAGTAATACACGGAATGTAAACTTGGCTACACAGGAACTGAATTACAGAACAGAACAGGGTCTCAAATTTAGAAAACCAACTTATGCTTGCTTAAGGGTAAAGGTGAGTTGGGGTGCTGCATAAAACCAGAGATTGAAATGAGCACAGATAAAGTTCCTTAAGCCAAATATGGAATAGACAAGAGCTACTCCTTGCTCAACGAAATGGACTCAACACCCCATATTAAGCGCCTAAGGATGTACCTGACTAGTAAGTATCTTAAAACCTATGGATTGCTATATCTCCAAAAGAGAATCAAGTGTGTTTCCAGGGGCATAAATGCAGCAGTGATAGGATTGGAGAGGTTCGGTGAGCAAACAAAGACCCTTTGAAGTCATATTGCATGGTACCCATTCCACGGGTCTCAACTCTCCAGGTTTCAGGGATTCTTCCTTCAGCTAAAACATGCATGTGGAACCTAGAGTATGATCAACCATGTGATCGGGAAACGTGTTCAAATATGTCTCAGTATTCGTACCCTGGTACTCGGGTGCAACATTCCAGACGCTTTACTAACACCCTCCCGACTTGGAGAGTCAGTCCCTTTAACCTCCTGTTTGGCCCAGTTTGCAATTTCTGCGGAAGATGAACAGGAATAGCGAGAACCAATGAGAGACTAGCTGGAGGTGTCTGGACGGGCAAATTTAACTCTCATTTCCCACCAGGAAGAGGAATTAACCAAAGGCTCAGCGTGCCGTGCCGGAACCAGATTAGGGCCTGAAGCCATTCTGCGGTGTTGCGGCCAGGTCACAAGAAAGCGAGTTGAAGAAAGGAGTTCAGGGGCACTGTAATTCACAAACCTGCAGAGTTATAAATGACAGCTATCGTCCAAAAATATACTGAAGTAAGGCTGCCAAGAGGACTTGAAAGCGGGGCAGAATTGCAGGAAACCGATTTCAGGAGGTAGACTGGAATTGCATTGAAAGCATAGGAAAAGAGGCAGAACGTCCACAATGATGCACTTGGCCAAAAAGGGCGTATGCGTTTTTTCCTGAATATATTCAGGAAAAAACGCATACGCCCTTTTTGGCCAACCAAGCAAGCTTGCAAAGGAAATCTGCACTACAATGAAGTCTCACTTCCCCCCGGTCAAAAGGGCCATCTGAAAAAAGTGTAAAATCCAGAAAGGCAGGACAGGCCATGGAGAACTGGGAGCCTTGTTATGCTGATGGGCGGGATGTAAATTGCCAACAGACACTGGGGAGAAGTGTATGGTGTTTCCTGAAACATCTAAAAAACAAAGCAACAGAGCCTAGGGCACTTCCACTTATGGTCCTATAGCTTAGGGAAATTAAAATCAAAAAGACACAGCCACCCCAAAGTTTGGGACGCCTCTGTTTACAAGAACCTCGTTTACCGTACAAGTTCAACATCGCAGAAAGTGAGAAATGGATAAAGAATTTGTGGTATTTACTTACAAAGCAATATCACTCAGCAATGAAATCTATGTCATCAGGCC
Organism: Pseudorca crassidens; assembly: GCF_039906515.1. NCBI lineage: Eukaryota > Metazoa > Chordata > Mammalia > Artiodactyla > Delphinidae > Pseudorca > Pseudorca crassidens. The sequence goes on along the minus strand of NW_027136051.1, from coordinate 366,368 downwards.
CTTAGCAGCACAATGAGTGGATTCAGGTATGACGATTCTAACTGAAATAAGTCACACAGAAAAAGAAACATCATAAGATATCAGTAATACACGGAATGTAAACTTGGCTCCAAAGGAACTGAATTACAGAACAGAACAGGGTCTCAAATTTAGAAAACCAACTTATGCTTGCTTAAGGGGAAAGGTGAGTTGGGGTGCTGCATAAAACCAGAGATTGAAATGAGCACAGATAAAGTTCCTTAAGCCAAATATGGAATAGACAAGAGCTACTCCTTGCTCAACGAAATGGACTCAACACCCCATATTAAGCGCCTAAGGATGTACCTGACTAGTAAGTATCTTAAAACCTATGGATTGCTATATCTCCAAAAGAGAATCAAGCGTGTTTCCAGGGGCATAAATGCAGCAGTGATAGGATTGGAGAGGTTCGGTGAGCAAACAAAGACCCTTTGAAGTCATATTGCATGGTACCCATTCCACGGGTCTCAACTCTCCAGGTTTCAGGGATTCTTCCTTCAGCTAAAACATGCATGTGGAACCTAGAGTATGATCAACCATGTGATCGGGAAACGTGTTCAAATATGTCTCAGTTTTCGTACCCTGGTACTCGGGTGCAACATTCCAGACGCTTTACTAACACCCTCCCGACTTGGAGAGTCAGTCCCTTTAACCTCCTGTTTGGCCCAGTTTGCAATTTCTGCGGAAGATGAACAGGAATAGCGAGAACCAATGAGAGACTAGCTGGAGGTGTCTGGACGGGCAAATTTAACTCTCATTTCCCACCAGGAAGAGGAATTAACCAAAGGCTCAGCGTGCCGTGCCGGAACCAGATTAGGGCCTGAAGCCATTCTGCGGTGTTGCGGCCAGGTCACAAGAAAGCGAGTTGAAGAAAGGATTTCAGGGGCACTGTAATTCACAAACCTGCAGAGTTATAAATGACAGCTATCGTCCAAAAATATACTGAAGTAAGGCTGCCAAGAGGACTTGAAAGCGGGGCAGAATTGCAGGAAACCGATTTCAGGAGGTAGACTGGAATTGCATTGAAAGCATAGGAAAAGAGGCAGAACGTCCACAATGATGCACTTGGCCAAAAAGGGCGTATGCGTTTTTTCCTGAATATATTCAGGAAAAAACGCATACGCCCTTTTTGGCCAACCAAGCAAGCTTGCAAAGGAAATCTGCACTACAATGAAGTCTCACTTCCCCCCAGTCAAAAGGGCCATCTGAAAAAAGTGTAAAATCCAGAAAGGCAGGACAGGCCATGGAGAACTGGGAGCCTTGTTATGCTGATGGGCAGGATGTAAATTGCCAACAGACACTCGGGAGAAGTGTATGGTGTTTCCTGAAACATCTAAAAAACAAAGCAACAGAGCCTAGGGCACTTCCACTTATGGTCCCATAGGTTAGGGAAATTAAAATCAAAAAGACACAGCCACCCCAAAGTTTGGGACGCCTCTGCTTACAAGAACCTCGTTTACCGTACAAGTTCAACATCGCAGAAAGTGAAAAATGGATAAAGAATTTGTGGTATTTACTTACAAAGCAATATCACTCAGCAATGAAATCTATGTCATCAGGCCCTTAGCAGCACAATGAGTGGATTCAGGTATGACGATTCTAACTGAAATAAGTCACACAGAAAAAGAAACATCATAAGATATCAGTAATACACGGAATGTAAACTTGGCTACACAGGAACTGAATTACAGAACAGAACAGGGTCTCAAATTTAGAAAACCAACTTATGCTTGCTTAAGGGTAAAGGTGAGTTGGGGTGCTGCATAAAACCAGAGATTGAAATGAGCACAGATAAAGTTCCTTAAGCCAAATATGGAATAGACAAGAGCTACTCCTTGCTCAACGAAATGGACTCAACACCCCATATTAAGCGCCTAAGGATGTACCTGACTAGTAAGTATCTTAAAACCTATGGATTGCTATATCTCCAAAAGAGAATCAAGCGTGTTTCCAGGGGCATAAATGCAGCAGTGATAGGATTGGAGAGGTTCGGTGAGCAAACAAAGACCCTTTGAAGTCATATTGCATGGTACCCATTCCACGGGTCTCAACTCTCCAGGTTTCAGGGATTCTTCCTTCAGCTAAAACATGCATGTGGAACCTAGAGTATGATCAACCATGTGATCGGGAAACGTGTTCAAATATGTCTCAGTATTCGTACCCTGGTACTCGGGTGCAACATTCCAGACGCTTTACTAACACCCTCCCGACTTGGAGAGTCAGTCCCTTTAACCTCCTGTTTGGCCCAGTTTGCAATTTCTGCGGAAGATGAACAGGAATAGCGAGAACCAATGAGAGACTAGCTGGAGGTGTCTGGACGGGCAAATTTAACTCTCATTTCCCACCAGGAAGAGGAATTAACCAAAGGCTCAGCGTGCCGTGCCGGAACCAGATTAGGGCCTGAAGCCATTCTGCGGTGTTGCGGCCAGGTCACAAGAAAGCGAGTTGAAGAAAGGAGTTCAGGGGCACTGTAATTCACAAACCTGCAGAGTTATAAATGACAGCTATCGTCCAAAAATATACTGAAGTAAGGCTGCCAAGAGGACTTGAAAGCGGGGCAGAATTGCAGGAAACCGATTTCAGGAGGTAGACTGGAATTGCATTGAAAGCATAGGAAAAGAGGCAGAACGTCCACAATGATGCACTTGGCCAAAAAGGGCGTATGCGTTTTTTCCTGAATATATTCAGGAAAAAACGCATACGCCCTTTTTGGCCAACCAAGCAAGCTTGCAAAGGAAATCTGCACTACAATGAAGTCTCACTTCCCCCCGGTCAAAAGGGCCATCTGAAAAAAGTGTAAAATCCAGAAAGGCAGGACAGGCCATGGAGAACTGGGAGCCTTGTTATGCTGATGGGCGGGATGTAAATTGCCAACAGACACTGGGGAGAAGTGTATGGTGTTTCCTGAAACATCTAAAAAACAAAGCAACAGAGCCTAGGGCACTTCCACTTATGGTCCTATAGCTTAGGGAAATTAAAATCAAAAAGACACAGCCACCCCAAAGTTTGGGACGCCTCTGTTTACAAGAACCTCGTTTACCGTACAAGTTCAACATCGCAGAAAGTGAGAAATGGATAAAGAATTTGTGGTATTTACTTACAAAGCAATATCACTCAGCAATGAAATCTATGTCATCAGGCCCTTAGCAGCACAATGAGTGGATTCAGGTATGACGATTCTAACTGAAATAAGTCACACAGAAAAAGAAACATCATAAGATATCAGTAATACACGGAATGTAAACTTGGCTCCAAAGGAACTGAATTACAGAACAGAACAGGGTCTCAAATTTAGAAAACCAACTTATGCTTGCTTAAGGGGAAAGGTGAGTTGGGGTGCTGCATAAAACCAGAGATTGAAATGAGCACAGATAAAGTTCCTTAAGCCAAATATGGAATAGACAAGAGCTACTCCTTGCTCAACGAAATGGACTCAACACCCCATATTAAGCGCCTAAGGATGTACCTGACTAGTAAGTATCTTAAAACCTATGGATTGCTATATCTCCAAAAGAGAATCAAGCGTGTTTCCAGGGGCATAAATGCAGCAGTGATAGGATTGGAGAGGTTCGGTGAGCAAACAAAGACCCTTTGAAGTCATATTGCATGGTACCCATTCCACGGGTCTCAACTCTCCAGGTTTCAGGGATTCTTCCTTCAGCTAAAACATGCATGTGGAACCTAGAGTATGATCAACCATGTGATCGGGAAACGTGTTCAAATATGTCTCAGTTTTCGTACCCTGGTACTCGGGTGCAACATTCCAGACGCTTTACTAACACCCTCCCGACTTGGAGAGTCAGTCCCTTTAACCTCCTGTTTGGCCCAGTTTGCAATTTCTGCGGAAGATGAACAGGAATAGCGAGAACCAATGAGAGACTAGCTGGAGGTGTCTGGACGGGCAAATTTAACTCTCATTTCCCACCAGGAAGAGGAATTAACCAAAGGCTCAGCGTGCCGTGCCGGAACCAGATTAGGGCCTGAAGCCATTCTGCGGTGTTGCGGCCAGGTCACAAGAAAGCGAGTTGAAGAAAGGATTTCAGGGGCACTGTAATTCACAAACCTGCAGAGTTATAAATGACAGCTATCGTCCAAAAATATACTGAAGTAAGGCTGCCAAGAGAACTTGAAAGCGGGGCAGAATTGCAGGAAACCGATTTCAGGAGGTAGACTGGAATTGCATTGAAAGCATAGGAAAAGAGGCAGAACGTCCACAATGATGCACTTGGCCAAAAAGGGCGTATGCGTTTTTTCCTGAATATATTCAGGAAAAAACGCATACGCCCTTTTTGGCCAACCAAGCAAGCTTGCAAAGGAAATCTGCACTACAATGAAGTCTCACTTCCCCCCAGTCAAAAGGGCCATCTGAAAAAAGTGTAAAATCCAGAAAGGCAGGACAGGCCATGGAGAACTGGGAGCCTTGTTATGCTGATGGGCAGGATGTAAATTGCCAACAGACACTCGGGAGAAGTGTATGGTGTTTCCTGAAACATCTAAAAAACAAAGCAACAGAGCCTAGGGCACTTCCACTTATGGTCCCATAGGTTAGGGAAATTAAAATCAAAAAGACACAGCCACCCCAAAGTTTGGGACGCCTCTGCTTACAAGAACCTCGTTTACCGTACAAGTTCAACATCGCAGAAAGTGAAAAATGGATAAAGAATTTGTGGTATTTACTTACAAAGCAATATCACTCAGCAATGAAATCTATGTCATCAGGCCCTTAGCAGCACAATGAGTGGATTCAGGTATGACGATTCTAACTGAAATAAGTCACACAGAAAAAGAAACATCATAAGATATCAGTAATACACGGAATGTAAACTTGGCTACACAGGAACTGAATTACAGAACAGAACAGGGTCTCAAATTTAGAAAACCAACTTATGCTTGCTTAAGGGTAAAGGTGAGTTGGGGTGCTGCATAAAACCAGAGATTGAAATGAGCACAGATAAAGTTCCTTAAGCCAAATATGGAATAGACAAGAGCTACTCCTTGCTCAACGAAATGGACTCAACACCCCATATTAAGCGCCTAAGGATGTACCTGACTAGTAAGTATCTTAAAACCTATGGATTGCTATATCTCCAAAAGAGAATCAAGCGTGTTTCCAGGGGCATAAATGCAGCAGTGATAGGATTGGAGAGGTTCGGTGAGCAAACAAAGACCCTTTGAAGTCATATTGCATGGTACCCATTCCACGGGTCTCAACTCTCCAGGTTTCAGGGATTCTTCCTTCAGCTAAAACATGCATGTGGAACCTAGAGTATGATCAACCATGTGATCGGGAAACGTGTTCAAATATGTCTCAGTTTTCGTACCCTGGTACTCGGGTGCAACATTCCAGATGCTTTACTAACACCCTCCCGACTTGGAGAGTCAGTCCCTTTAACCTCCTGTTTGGCCCAGTTTGCAATTTCTGCGGAAGATGAACAGGAATAGCGAGAACCAATGAGAGACTAGCTGGAGGTGTCTGGACGGGCAAATTTAACTCTCATTTCCCACCAGGAAGAGGAATTAACCAAAGGCTCAGCGTGCCGTGCCGGAACCAGATTAGGGCCTGAAGCCATTCTGCGGTGTTGCGGCCAGGTCACAAGAAAGCGAGTTGAAGAAAGGAGTTCAGGGGCACTGTAATTCACAAACCTGCAGAGTTATAAATGACAGCTATCGTCCAAAAATATACTGAAGTAAGGCTGCCAAGAGGACTTGAAAGCGGGGCAGAATTGCAGGAAACCGATTTCAGGAGGTAGACTGGAATTGCATTGAAAGCATAGGAAAAGAGGCAGAACGTCCACAATGGTGCACTTGGCCAAAAAGTGCGTATGCGTTTTTTCCTGAATATATTCAGGAAAAAACGCATACGCCCTTTTTGGCCAACCAAGCAAGCTTGCAAAGGAAATCTGCACTACAATGAAGTCTCACTTCCCCCCAGTCAAAAGGGCCATCTGAAAAAAGTGTAAAATCCAGAAAGGCAGGACAGGCCATGGAGAACTGGGAGCCTTGTTATGCTGATGGGCAGGATGTAAATTGCCAACAGACACTCGGGAGAAGTGTATGGTGTTTCCTGAAACATCTAAAAAACAAAGCAACAGAGCCTAGGGCACTTCCACTTATGGTCCCATAGGTTAGGGAAATTAAAATCAAAAAGACACAGCCACCCCAAAGTTTGGGACGCCTCTGCTTACAAGAACCTCGTTTACCGTACAAGTTCAACATCGCAGAAAGTGAAAAATGGATAAAGAATTTGTGGTATTTACTTACAAAGCAATATCACTCAGCAATGAAATCTATGTCATCAGGCCCTTAGCAGCACAATGAGTGGATTCAGGTATGACGATTCTAACTGAAATAAGTCACACAGAAAAAGAAACATCATAAGATATCAGTAATACACGGAATGTAAACTTGGCTACACAGGAACTGAATTACAGAACAGAACAGGGTCTCAAATTTAGAAAACCAACTTATGCTTGCTTAAGGGTAAAGGTGAGTTGGGGTGCTGCATAAAACCAGAGATTGAAATGAGCACAGATAAAGTTCCTTAAGCCAAATATGGAATAGACAAGAGCTACTCCTTGCTCAACGAAATGGACTCAACACCCCATATTAAGCGCCTAAGGATGTACCTGACTAGTAAGTATCTTAAAACCTATGGATTGCTATATCTCCAAAAGAGAATCAAGCGTGTTTCCAGGGGCATAAATGCAGCAGTGATAGGATTGGAGAGGTTCGGTGAGCAAACAAAGACCCTTTGAAGTCATATTGCATGGTACCCATTCCACGGGTCTCAACTCTCCAGGTTTCAGGGATTCTTCCTTCAGCTAAAACATGCATGTGGAACCTAGAGTATGATCAACCATGTGATCGGGAAACGTGTTCAAATATGTCTCAGTATTCGTACCCTGGTACTCGGGTGCAACATTCCAGACGCTTTACTAACACCCTCCCGACTTGGAGAGTCAGTCCCTTTAACCTCCTGTTTGGCCCAGTTTGCAATTTCTGCGGAAGATGAACAGGAATAGCGAGAACCAATGAGAGACTAGCTGGAGGTGTCTGGACGGGCAAATTTAACTCTCATTTCCCACCAGGAAGAGGAATTAACCAAAGGCTCAGCGTGCCGTGCCGGAACCAGATTAGGGCCTGAAGCCATTCTGCGGTGTTGCGGCCAGGTCACAAGAAAGCGAGTTGAAGAAAGGAGTTCAGGGGCACTGTAATTCACAAACCTGCAGAGTTATAAATGACAGCTATCGTCCAAAAATATACTGAAGTAAGGCTGCCAAGAGGACTTGAAAGCGGGGCAGAATTGCAGGAAACCGATTTCAGGAGGTAGACTGGAATTGCATTGAAAGCATAGGAAAAGAGGCAGAACGTCCACAATGATGCACTTGGCCAAAAAGGGCGTATGCGTTTTTTCCTGAATATATTCAGGAAAAAACGCATACGCCGTTTTTGGCCAACCAAGCAAGCTTGCAAAGGAAATCTGCACTACAATGAAGTCTCACTTCCCCCCAGTCAAAAGGGCCATCTGAAAAAAGTGTAAAATCCAGAAAGGCAGGACAGGCCATGGAGAACTGGGAGCCTTGTTATGCTGATGGGCGGGATGTAAATTGCCAACAGACACTGGGGAGAAGTGTATGGTGTTTCCTGAAACATCTAAAAAACAAAGCAACAGAGCCTAGGGCACTTCCACTTATGGTCCTATAGCTTAGGGAAATTAAAATCAAAAAGACACAGCCACCCCAAAGTTTGGGACGCCTCTGTTTACAAGAACCTCGTTTACCGTACAAGTTCAACATCGCAGAAAGTGAAAAATGGATAAAGAATTTGTGGTATTTACTTACAAAGCAATATCACTCAGCAATGAAATCTATGTCATCAGGCCCTTAGCAGCACAATGAGTGGATTCAGGTATGACGATTCTAACTGAAATAAGTCACACAGAAAAAGAAACATCATAAGATATCAGTAATACACGGAATGTAAACTTGGCTCCAAAGGAACTGAATTACAGAACAGAACAGGGTCTCAAATTTAGAAAACCAACTTATGCTTGCTTAAGGGGAAAGGTGAGTTGGGGTGCTGCATAAAACCAGAGATTGAAATGAGCACAGATAAAGTTCCTTAAGCCAAATATGGAATAGACAAGAGCTACTCCTTGCTCAACGAAATGGACTCAACACCCCATATTAAGCGCCTAAGGATGTACCTGACTAGTAAGTATCTTAAAACCTATGGATTGCTATATCTCCAAAAGAGAATCAAGCGTGTTTCCAGGGGCATAAATGCAGCAGTGATAGGATTGGAGAGGTTCGGTGAGCAAATGAAGACCCTTTGAAGTCATATTGCATGGTACCCATTCCACGGGTCTCAACTCTCCAGGTTTCAGGGATTCTTCCTTCAGCTAAAACATGCATGTGGAACCTAGAGTATGATCAACCATGTGATCGGGAAACGTGTTCAAATATGTCTCAGTTTTCGTACCCTGGTACTCGGGTGCAACATTCCAGACGCTTTACTAACACCCTCCCGACTTGGAGAGTCAGTCCCTTTAACCTCCTGTTTGGCCCAGTTTGCAATTTCTGCGGAAGATGAACAGGAATAGCGAGAACCAATGAGAGACTAGCTGGAGGTGTCTGGACGGGCAAATTTAACTCTCATTTCCCACCAGGAAGAGGAATTAACCAAAGGCTCAGCGTGCCGTGCCGGAACCAGATTAGGGCCTGAAGCCATTCTGCGGTGTTGCGGCCAGGTCACAAGAAAGCGAGTTGAAGAAAGGATTTCAGGGGCACTGTAATTCACAAACCTGCAGAGTTATAAATGACAGCTATCGTCCAAAAATATACTGAAGTAAGGCTGCCAAGAGGACTTGAAAGCGGGGCAGAATTGCAGGAAACCGATTTCAGGAGGTAGACTGGAATTGCATTGAAAGCATAGGAAAAGAGGCAGAACGTCCACAATGATGCACTTGGCCAAAAAGGGCGTATGCGTTTTTTCCTGAATATATTCAGGAAAAAACGCATACGCCCTTTTTGGCCAACCAAGCAAGCTTGCAAAGGAAATCTGCACTACAATGAAGTCTCACTTCCCCCCAGTCAAAAGGGCCATCTGAAAAAAGTGTAAAATCCAGAAAGGCAGGACAGGCCATGGAGAACTGGGAGCCTTGTTATGCTGATGGGCAGGATGTAAATTGCCAACAGACACTCGGGAGAAGTGTATGGTGTTTCCTGAAACATCTAAAAAACAAAGCAACAGAGCCTAGGGCACTTCCACTTATGGTCCCATAGGTTAGGGAAATTAAAATCAAAAAGACACAGCCACCCCAAAGTTTGGGACGCCTCTGCTTACAAGAACCTCGTTTACCGTACAAGTTCAACATCGCAGAAAGTGAAAAATGGATAAAGAATTTGTGGTATTTACTTACAAAGCAATATCACTCAGCAATGAAATCTATGTCATCAGGCCCTTAGCAGCACAATGAGTGGATTCAGGTATGACGATTCTAACTGAAATAAGTCACACAGAAAAAGAAACATCATAAGATATCAGTAATACACGGAATGTAAACTTGGCTACACAGGAACTGAATTACAGAACAGAACAGGGTCTCAAATTTAGAAAACCAACTTATGCTTGCTTAAGGGGAAAGGTGAGTTGGGGTGCTGCATAAAACCAGAGATTGAAATGAGCACAGATAAAGTTCCTTAAGCCAAATATGGAATAGACAAGAGCTACTCCTTGCTCAACGAAATGGACTCAACACCCCATATTAAGCGCCTAAGGATGTACCTGACTAGTAAGTATCTTAAAACCTATGGATTGCTATATCTCCAAAAGAGAATCAAGCGTGTTTCCAGGGGCATAAATGCAGCAGTGATAGGATTGGAGAGGTTCGGTGAGCAAATGAAGACCCTTTGAAGTCATATTGCATGGTACCCATTCCACGGGTTTCAACTACCCAGGTTTAAGGTATTCTTCCTTCAGCTAAAACATGCATGTGGAACCTAGAGTATGATCAAACGTGTGAACGGGAGACATGTTCAAATATGTCTCAGTTTTCGTACCCTGGTACTCGAGTGCAACATTCCAGATGCTTTACTAACACCCTCCCGACTTGGAGAGTCAGTCCCTTTAACCTCCTGTTTGGCCCAGTTTGCAATTTCTGCGGAAGATGAACAGGAATAGCGAGAACCAATGAGAGACTAGCTGGAGGTGTCTGGACGGGCAAATTTAACTCTCATTTCCCACCAGGAAGAGGAATTAACCAAAGGCTCAGCGTGCCGTGCCGGAACCAGATTAGGGCCTGAAGCCATCCTGCGGTGTTGCGGCCAGCTCAAAAGAAAGCGAGTTGAAGAAAGGAGCTCAGGGGCACTGTAATTCACAAACCTGCAGAGTTATAAATGACAGCTATCGTCCAAAAATATACTGAAGTAAGGCTGCCAAGAGGACTTGAAAGCGGGGCAGAATTGCAGGAAACCGATTTCAGGAGGTAGACTGGAATTGCATTGAAAGCATAGGAAAAGAGGCAGAACGTCCACAATGATGCACTTGGCCAAAAAGGGCGTATGCATTTTTTCCTGAATATATTCAGGAAAAAACGCATACGCCCTTTTTGGCCAACCAAGCAAGCTTGCAAAGGAAATCTGCACTACAATGAAGTCTCACTTCCCCCCGGTCAAAAGGGCCATCTGAAAAAAGTGTAAAATCCAGAAAGGCAGGACAGGCCATGGAGAACTGGGAGCCTTGTTATGCTGATGGGCGGGATGTAAATTGCCAACAGACACTCGGGAGAAGTGTATGGTGTTTCCTGAAACATCTAAAAAACAAAGCAACAGAGCCTAGGGCACTTCCACTTATGGTCCTATAGCTTAGGGAAATTAAAATCAAAAAGACACAGCCACCCCAAAGTTTGGGACGCCTCTGTTTACAAGAACCTCGTTTACCGTACAAGTTCAACATCGCAGAAAGTGAAAAATGGATAAAGAAGTTGTGGTATTTACTTACAAAGCAATATCACTCAGCAATGAAATCTATGTCATCAGGCCCTTAGCAGCACAATGAGTGGATTCAGGTATGATGATTCTAACTGAAATAAGTCACACAGAAAAAGAAACATCATAAGATATCAGTAATACACGGAATGTAAACTTGGCTACACAGGAACTGAATTACAGAACAGAACAGGGTCTCAAATTTAGAAAACCAACTTATGCTTGCTTAAGGGGAAAGGGGAGTTGGGGTGCTGCATAAAACCAGAGATTGAAATGAGCACAGATAAAGTTCCTTAAGCCAAATATGGAATAAACAAGAGCTACTCCTTGCTCAACGAAATGGACTCAACACCCCATAGTAAACGCCTATGAATGTACCTGACTAGTAAGTATCTTAAAACCTATGGATTGCTATGTCTCCAAAAGAGAATCAAGCGTGTGTACAGGGGCATAAACGCAGCAGTGATAGGATTGGAGAGGTTCGGTGAGCAAATGAAGACCCTTTGAAGTCATATTGCATGGTACCCATTCCACGGGTTTCAACTACCCAGGTTTAAGGTATTCTTCCTTCAGCTAAAACATGCATGTGGAACCTAGAGTATGATCAACCATGTGATCGGGAAATGTGTTCAAATATGTCTCAGTTTTCGTACACTGGAACTCGGGTGCAACATTCCAGACGCTTTACTAACACCCTCCCGACTTGGAGAGTCAGTCCCTTTAACCTCCTGTTTGGCCCAGTTTGCAAATTCTGCGGAAGATGAACAGGAATAGCGAGAACCAATGAGAGACTAGCTGGAGGTGTCTGGACGGGCAAATTTAACTCTCATTTCCCACCAGGAAGAGGAATTAACCAAAGGCTCAGCGTGCCGTGCCGGAACCAGATTAGGGCCTGAAGCCATCCTGCGGTGTTGCGGCCAGCTCAAAAGAAAGCGAGTTGAAGAAAGGAGCTCAAGGGCACTGTAATTCACAAACCTGCAGAGTTATAAATGACAGCTATCGTCCAAAAATATACTGAAGTAAGGCTGCCAAGAGGACTTGAAAGTGGGGCAGAATTGCAGGAAACCGATTTCAGGAGGTAGACTGGAATTGCATTGAAAGCATAGGAAAAGAGGCAGAACGTCCACAATGATGCACTTGGCCAAAAAGGGCGTATGCGTTTTTTCATGAATATATTCAGAAAAAACGCATACGCCCTTTTTGGCCAACCAAGCAAACTTGCAAAGGAAATCTGCACTACAATGAAGTCTCACTTCCCCCCGGTCAAAAGGGCCATCTGAAAAAAGTGTAAAATCCAGAAAGGCAGGACAGGCCATGGAGAACTGGGAGCCTTGTTATGCTGATGGGCGGGATGTAAATTGCCAACAGACACTCGGGAGAAGTGTATGGTGTTTCCTGAAACATCTAAAAAACAAAGCAACAGAGCCTAGGGCACTTCCACTTATGGTCCTATAGCTTAGGGAAATTAAAATCAAAAAGACACAGCCACCCCAAAGTTTGGGACGCCTCTGTTTACAAGAACCTCGTTTACAGTACAAGTTCAACATCGCAGAAAGTGAAAAATGGATAAAGAAGTTGTGGTATTTACTTACAAAGCAATATCACTCAGCAATGAAATCTATGTCATCAGGCCCTTAGCAGCACAATGAGTGGATTCAGGTATGATGATTCTAACTGAAATAAGTCACACGGAAAAAGAAACATCATAAGATATCAGTAATACACGGAATGTAAACTTGGCTACACAGGAACTGAATTACAGAACAGAACAGGGTCTCAAATTTAGAAAACCAACTTATGCTTGCTTAAGGGTAAAGGTGAGTTGGGGTGCTGCATAAAACCAGAGATTGAAATGAACACAGATAAAGTTCCTTAAGCCAAATATGGAATAGACAAGAGCTACTCCTTGCTCAACGAAATGGACTCAACACCGCATATTAAACGCCTAAGAATGTACCTGACTAGTAAGTATCTTAAAACCTATGGATTGCTATGTCTCCGAAAGAGAATCAAGCATGTGTACAGGGGCATAAACGCAGCAGTGATAGGATTGGAGAGGTTCGGTGAGCAAATGAAGACCCTTTGAAGTCATATTGCATGGTACCCATTCCACGGGTTTCAACTACCCAGGTTTAAGGTATTCTTCCTTCAGCTAAAACATGCATGTGGAACCTAGAGTATGATCAACCATGTGATCGGGAGACGTGTTCAAATATGTCTCAGTTTTCGTACCCTGGTACTCGGGTGCAACATTCCAGACGCTTTACTAACACCCTCCCGACTTGGAGAGTCAGTCCCTTTAACCTCCTGTTTGGCCCAGTTTGCAATTTCTGCGGAAGATGAACAGGAATAGCGAGAACCAATGAGAGACTAGCTGGAGGTGTCTGGACGGGCAAATTTAACTCTCATTTCCCACCAGGAAGAGGAATTAACCAAAGGCTCAGCGTGCCGTGCCGGAACAAGATTAGGGCCTGAAGCCATCCTGCGGTGTTGCGGCCAGGTCACAAGAAAGCGAGTTGAAGAAAGGAGCTCAAGGGCACTGTAGTTCACAAACATGCAGAGTTATAAATGACAGCTATCGTCCAAAAATATACTGAAGTAAGGCTGCCAAGAGGACTTGAAAGTGGGGCAGAATTGCAGGAAACCGATTTCAGGAGGTAGACTGGAATTGCATTGAAATCATAGGAAAAGAGGCAGAACGTCCACAATGATGCACTTGGCCAAAAAGGGCGTATGCGTTTTTTCCTGAATATATTCAGGAAAAAACGCATACGCCCTTTTTGGCCAACCAAGCAAACTTGCAAAGGAAATCTGCACTACAATGAAGTCTCACTTCCCCCCTGTCAAAAGGGCCATCTGAAAAAAGTGTAAAATCCAGAAAGGCAGGACAGGCCATGGAGAACTGGGAGCCTTGTTATGCTGATGGGCGGGATGTAAATTGCCAACAGACACTCGGGAGAAGTGTATGGTGTTTCCTGAAACATCTAAAAAACAAAGCAACAGAGCCTAGGGCACTTCCACTTATGGTCCTATAGCTTAGGGAAATTAAAATCAAAAAGACACAGCCACCCCAAAGTTTGGGACGCCTCTGTGTACAAGAACCTCGTTTACCGTACAAGTTCAACATCGCAGAAAGTGAAAAATGGATAAAGAATTTGTGGTATTTACTTACAAAGCAATATCACTCAGCAATGAAATCTATGTCATCAGGCCCTTAGCAGCACAATGAGTGGATTCAGGTATGACGATTCTAACTGAAATAAGTCACACAGAAAAAGAAACATCATAAGATATCACTAATACACGGAATGTAAACTTGGCTCCAAAGGAACTGAATTACAGAACAGAACAGGGTCTCAAATTTAGAAAACCAACTTATGCTTGCTTAAGGGGAAAGGTGAGTTGGGGTGCTGCATAAAACCAGAGATTGAAATGAGCACAGATAAAGTTCCTTAAGCCAAATATGGAATAGACAAGAGCTACTCCTTGCTCAACGAAATGGACTCAACACCCCATATTAAGCGCCTAAGGATGTACCTGACTAGTAAGTATCTTAAAACCTATGGATTGCTATATCTCCAAAAGAGAATCAAGCGTGTTTCCAGGGGCATAAATGCAGCAGTGATAGGATTGGAGAGGTTCGGTGAGCAAACAAAGACCCTTTGAAGTCATATTGCATGGTACCCATTCCACGGGTCTCAACTCTCCAGGTTTCAGGGATTCTTCCTTCAGCTAAAACATGCATGTGGAACCTAGAGTATGATCAACCATGTGATCGGGAAACGTGTTCAAATATGTCTCAGTTTTCGTACCCTGGTACTCGGGTGCAACATTCCAGACGCTTTACTAACACCCTCCCGACTTGGAGAGTCAGTCCCTTTAACCTCCTGTTTGGCCCAGTTTGCAATTTCTGCGGAAGATGAACAGGAATAGCGAGAACCAATGAGAGACTAGCTGGAGGTGTCTGGACGGGCAAATTTAACTCTCATTTCCCACCAGGAAGAGGAATTAACCAAAGGCTCAGCGTGCCGTGCCGGAACCAGATTAGGGCCTGAAGCCATTCTGCGGTGTTGCGGCCAGGTCACAAGAAAGCGAGTTGAAGAAAGGAGTTCAGGGGCACTGTAATTCACAAACCTGCAGAGTTATAATGACAGCTATCGTCCAAAAATATACTGAAGTAAGGCTGCCAAGAGGACTTGAAAGCGGGGCAGAATTGCAGGAAACCGATTTCAGGAGGTAGACTGGAATTGCATTGAAAGCATAGGAAAAGAGGCAGAACGTCCACAATGATGCACTTGGCCAAAAAGGGCGTATGCGTTTTTTCCTGAATATATTCAGGAAAAAACGCATACGCCCTTTTTGGCCAACCAAGCAAGCTTGCAAAGGAAATCTGCACTACAATGAAGTCTCACTTCCCCCCAGTCAAAAGGGCCATCTGAAAAAAGTGTAAAATCCAGAAAGGCAGGACAGGCCATGGAGAACTGGGAGCCTTGTTATGCTGATGGGCAGGATGTAAATTGCCAACAGACACTCGGGAGAAGTGTATGGTGTTTCCTGAAACATCTAAAAAACAAAGCAACAGAGCCTAGGGCACTTCCACTTATGGTCGCATAGGTTAGGGAATTTAAAATCAAAAAGACACAGCCACCCCAAAGTTTGGGATGCCTCTGCTTACAAGAACCTCGTTTACCGTACAAGTTCAACATCGCAGAAAGTGAAAAATGGATAAAGAATTTGTGGTATTTACTTACAAAGCAATATCACTCAGCAATGAAATCTATGTCATCAGGCCCTTAGCAGCACAATGAGTGGATTCAGGTATGACGATTCTAACTGAAATAAGTCACACAGAAAAAGAAACATCATAAGATATCAGTAATACACGGAATGTAAACTTGGCTACACAGGAACTGAATTACAGAACAGAACAGGGTCTCAAATTTAGAAAACCAACTTATGCTTGCTTAAGGGTAAAGGTGAGTTGGGGTGCTGCATAAAACCAGAGATTGAAATGAGCACAGATAAAGTTCCTTAAGCCAAATATGGAATAGACAAGAGCTACTCCTTGCTCAACGAAATGGACTCAACACCCCATATTAAGCGCCTAAGGATGTACCTGACTAGTAAGTATCTTAAAACCTATGGATTGCTATATCTCCAAAAGAGAATCAAGCGTGTTTCCAGGGGCATAAATGCAGCAGTGATAGGATTGGAGAGGTTCGGTGAGCAAACAAAGACCCTTTGAAGTCATATTGCATGGTACCCATTCCACGGGTCTCAACTCTCCAGGTTTCAGGGATTCTTCCTTCAGCTAAAACATGCATGTGGAACCTAGAGTATGATCAACCATGTGATCGGGAAACGTGTTCAAATATGTCTCAGTATTCGTACCCTGGTACTCGGGTGCAACATTCCAGACGCTTTACTAACACCCTCCCGACTTGGAGAGTCAGTCCCTTTAACCTCCTGTTTGGCCCAGTTTGCAATTTCTGCGGAAGATGAACAGGAATAGCGAGAACCAATGAGAGACTAGCTGGAGGTGTCTGGACGGGCAAATTTAACTCTCATTTCCCACCAGGAAGAGGAATTAACCAAAGGCTCAGCGTGCCGTGCCGGAACCAGATTAGGGCCTGAAGCCATTCTGCGGTGTTGCGGCCAGGTCACAAGAAAGCGAGTTGAAGAAAGGAGTTCAGGGGCACTGTAATTCACAAACCTGCAGAGTTATAAATGACAGCTATCGTCCAAAAATATACTGAAGTAAGGCTGCCAAGAGGACTTGAAAGCGGGGCAGAATTGCAGGAAACCGATTTCAGGAGGTAGACTGGAATTGCATTGAAAGCATAGGAAAAGAGGCAGAACGTCCACAATGATGCACTTGGCCAAAAAGGGCGTATGCGTTTTTTCCTGAATATATTCAGGAAAAAACGCATACGCCCTTTTTGGCCAACCAAGCAAGCTTGCAAAGGAAATCTGCACTACAATGAAGTCTCACTTCCCCCCGGTCAAAAGGGCCATCTGAAAAAAGTGTAAAATCCAGAAAGGCAGGACAGGCCATGGAGAACTGGGAGCCTTGTTATGCTGATGGGCGGGATGTAAATTGCCAACAGACACTGGGGAGAAGTGTATGGTGTTTCCTGAAACATCTAAAAAACAAAGCAACAGAGCCTAGGGCACTTCCACTTATGGTCGCATAGGTTAGGGAATTTAAAATCAAAAAGACACAGCCACCCCAAAGTTTGGGACGCCTCTGCTTACAAGAACCTCGTTTACCGTACAAGTTCAACATCGCAGAAAGTGAAAAATGGATAAAGAATTTGTGGTATTTACTTACAAAGCAATATCACTCAGCAATGAAATCTATGTCATCAGGCCCTTAGCAGCACAATGAGTGGATTCAGGTATGACGATTCTAACTGAAATAAGTCACACAGAAAAAGAAACATCATAAGATATCAGTAATACACGGAATGTAAACTTGGCTACACAGGAACTGAATTACAGAACAGAACAGGGTCTCAAATTTAGAAAACCAACTTATGCTTGCTTAAGGGTAAAGGTGAGTTGGGGTGCTGCATAAAACCAGAGATTGAAATGAGCACAGATAAAGTTCCTTAAGCCAAATATGGAATAGACAAGAGCTACTCCTTGCTCAACGAAATGGACTCAACACCCCATATTAAGCGCCTAAGGATGTACCTGACTAGTAAGTATCTTAAAACCTATGGATTGCTATATCTCCAAAAGAGAATCAAGTGTGTTTCCAGGGGCATAAATGCAGCAGTGATAGGATTGGAGAGGTTCGGTGAGCAAACAAAGACCCTTTGAAGTCATATTGCATGGTACCCATTCCACGGGTCTCAACTCTCCAGGTTTCAGGGATTCTTCCTTCAGCTAAAACATGCATGTGGAACCTAGAGTATGATCAACCATGTGATCGGGAAACGTGTTCAAATATGTCTCAGTATTCGTACCCTGGTACTCGGGTGCAACATTCCAGACGCTTTACTAACACCCTCCCGACTTGGAGAGTCAGTCCCTTTAACCTCCTGTTTGGCCCAGTTTGCAATTTCTGCGGAAGATGAACAGGAATAGCGAGAACCAATGAGAGACTAGCTGGAGGTGTCTGGACGGGCAAATTTAACTCTCATTTCCCACCAGGAAGAGGAATTAACCAAAGGCTCAGCGTGCCGTGCCGGAACCAGATTAGGGCCTGAAGCCATTCTGCGGTGTTGCGGCCAGGTCACAAGAAAGCGAGTTGAAGAAAGGAGTTCAGGGGCACTGTAATTCACAAACCTGCAGAGTTATAAATGACAGCTATCGTCCAAAAATATACTGAAGTAAGGCTGCCAAGAGGACTTGAAAGCGGGGCAGAATTGCAGGAAACCGATTTCAGGAGGTAGACTGGAATTGCATTGAAAGCATAGGAAAAGAGGCAGAACGTCCACAATGATGCACTTGGCCAAAAAGGGCGTATGCGTTTTTTCCTGAATATATTCAGGAAAAAACGCATACGCCCTTTTTGGCCAACCAAGCAAGCTTGCAAAGGAAATCTGCACTACAATGAAGTCTCACTTCCCCCCGGTCAAAAGGGCCATCTGAAAAAAGTGTAAAATCCAGAAAGGCAGGACAGGCCATGGAGAACTGGGAGCCTTGTTATGCTGATGGGCGGGATGTAAATTGCCAACAGACACTGGGGAGAAGTGTATGGTGTTTCCTGAAACATCTAAAAAACAAAGCAACAGAGCCTAGGGCACTTCCACTTATGGTCCTATAGCTTAGGGAAATTAAAATCAAAAAGACACAGCCACCCCAAAGTTTGGGACGCCTCTGTTTACAAGAACCTCGTTTACCGTACAAGTTCAACATCGCAGAAAGTGAGAAATGGATAAAGAATTTGTGGTATTTACTTACAAAGCAATATCACTCAGCAATGAAATCTATGTCATCAGGCCCTTAGCAGCACAATGAGTGGATTCAGGTATGACGATTCTAACTGAAATAAGTCACACAGAAAAAGAAACATCATAAGATATCAGTAATACACGGAATGTAAACTTGGCTCCAAAGGAACTGAATTACAGAACAGAACAGGGTCTCAAATTTAGAAAACCAACTTATGCTTGCTTAAGGGGAAAGGTGAGTTGGGGTGCTGCATAAAACCAGAGATTGAAATGAGCACAGATAAAGTTCCTTAAGCCAAATATGGAATAGACAAGAGCTACTCCTTGCTCAACGAAATGGACTCAACACCCCATATTAAGCGCCTAAGGATGTACCTGACTAGTAAGTATCTTAAAACCTATGGATTGCTATATCTCCAAAAGAGAATCAAGCGTGTTTCCAGGGGCATAAATGCAGCAGTGATAGGATTGGAGAGGTTCGGTGAGCAAACAAAGACCCTTTGAAGTCATATTGCATGGTACCCATTCCACGGGTCTCAACTCTCCAGGTTTCAGGGATTCTTCCTTCAGCTAAAACATGCATGTGGAACCTAGAGTATGATCAACCATGTGATCGGGAGACGTGTTCAAATATGTCTCAGTTTTCGTACCCTGGTACTCGGGTGCAACATTCCAGACGCTTTACTAACACCCTCCCGACTTGGAGAGTCAGTCCCTTTAACCTCCTGTTTGGCCCAGTTTGCAATTTCTGCGGAAGATGAACAGGAATAGCGAGAACCAATGAGAGACTAGCTGGAGGTGTCTGGACGGGCAAATTTAACTCTCATTTCCCACCAGGAAGAGGAATTAACCAAAGGCTCAGCGTGCCGTGCCGGAACCAGATTAGGGCCTGAAGCCATTCTGCGGTGTTGCGGCCAGGTCACAAGAAAGCGAGTTGAAGAAAGGATTTCAGGGGCACTGTAATTCACAAACCTGCAGAGTTATAAATGACAGCTATCGTCCAAAAATATACTGAAGTAAGGCTGCCAAGAGGACTTGAAAGCGGGGCAGAATTGCAGGAAACCGATTTCAGGAGGTAGACTGGAATTGCATTGAAAGCATAGGAAAAGAGGCAGAACGTCCACAATGATGCACTTGGCCAAAAAGGGCGTATGCGTTTTTTCCTGAATATATTCAGGAAAAAACGCATACGCCCTTTTTGGCCAACCAAGCAAGCTTGCAAAGGAAATCTGCACTACAATGAAGTCTCACTTCCCCCCAGTCAAAAGGGCCATCTGAAAAAAGTGTAAAATCCAGAAAGGCAGGACAGGCCATGGAGAACTGGGAGCCTTGTTATGCTGATGGGCAGGATGTAAATTGCCAACAGACACTCGGGAGAAGTGTATGGTGTTTCCTGAAACATCTAAAAAACAAAGCAACAGAGCCTAGGGCACTTCCACTTATGGTCCCATAGGTTAGGGAAATTAAAATCAAAAAGACACAGCCACCCCAAAGTTTGGGACGCCTCTGCTTACAAGAACCTCGTTTACCGTACAAGTTCAACATCGCAGAAAGTGAAAAATGGATAAAGAATTTGTGGTATTTACTTACAAAGCAATATCACTCAGCAATGAAATCTATGTCATCAGGCCCTTAGCAGCACAATGAGTGGATTCAGGTATGACGATTCTAACTGAAATAAGTCACACAGAAAAAGAAACATCATAAGATATCAGTAATACACGGAATGTAAACTTGGCTACACAGGAACTGAATTACAGAACAGAACAGGGTCTCAAATTTAGAAAACCAACTTATGCTTGCTTAAGGGTAAAGGTGAGTTGGGGTGCTGCATAAAACCAGAGATTGAAATGAGCACAGATAAAGTTCCTTAAGCCAAATATGGAATAGACAAGAGCTACTCCTTGCTCAACGAAATGGACTCAACACCCCATATTAAGCGCCTAAGGATGTACCTGACTAGTAAGTATCTTAAAACCTATGGATTGCTATATCTCCAAAAGAGAATCAAGCGTGTTTCCAGGGGCATAAATGCAGCAGTGATAGGATTGGAGAGGTTCGGTGAGCAAACAAAGACCCTTTGAAGTCATATTGCATGGTACCCATTCCACGGGTCTCAACTCTCCAGGTTTCAGGGATTCTTCCTTCAGCTAAAACATGCATGTGGAACCTAGAGTATGATCAACCATGTGATCGGGAAACGTGTTCAAATATGTCTCAGTATTCGTACCCTGGTACTCGGGTGCAACATTCCAGACGCTTTACTAACACCCTCCCGACTTGGAGAGTCAGTCCCTTTAACCTCCTGTTTGGCCCAGTTTGCAATTTCTGCGGAAGATGAACAGGAATAGCGAGAACCAATGAGAGACTAGCTGGAGGTGTCTGGACGGGCAAATTTAACTCTCATTTCCCACCAGGAAGAGGAATTAACCAAAGGCTCAGCGTGCCGTGCCGGAACCAGATTAGGGCCTGAAGCCATTCTGCGGTGTTGCGGCCAGGTCACAAGAAAGCGAGTTGAAGAAAGGAGTTCAGGGGCACTGTAATTCACAAACCTGCAGAGTTATAAATGACAGCTATCGTCCAAAAATATACTGAAGTAAGGCTGCCAAGAGGACTTGAAAGCGGGGCAGAATTGCAGGAAACCGATTTCAGGAGGTAGACTGGAATTGCATTGAAAGCATAGGAAAAGAGGCAGAACGTCCACAATGATGCACTTGGCCAAAAAGGGCGTATGCGTTTTTTCCTGAATATATTCAGGAAAAAACGCATACGCCCTTTTTGGCCAACCAAGCAAGCTTGCAAAGGAAATCTGCACTACAATGAAGTCTCACTTCCCCCCGGTCAAAAGGGCCATCTGAAAAAAGTGTAAAATCCAGAAAGGCAGGACAGGCCATGGAGAACTGGGAGCCTTGTTATGCTGATGGGCGGGATGTAAATTGCCAACAGACACTGGGGAGAAGTGTATGGTGTTTCCTGAAACATCTAAAAAACAAAGCAACAGAGCCTAGGGCACTTCCACTTATGGTCGCATAGGTTAGGGAATTTAAAATCAAAAAGACACAGCCACCCCAAAGTTTGGGACGCCTCTGCTTACAAGAACCTCGTTTACCGTACAAGTTCAACATCGCAGAAAGTGAAAAATGGATAAAGAATTTGTGGTATTTACTTACAAAGCAATATCACTCAGCAATGAAATCTATGTCATCAGGCCCTTAGCAGCACAATGAGTGGATTCAGGTATGACGATTCTAACTGAAATAAGTCACACAGAAAAAGAAACATCATAAGATATCAGTAATACACGGAATGTAAACTTGGCTACACAGGAACTGAATTACAGAACAGAACAGGGTCTCAAATTTAGAAAACCAACTTATGCTTGCTTAAGGGTAAAGGTGAGTTGGGGTGCTGCATAAAACCAGAGATTGAAATGAGCACAGATAAAGTTCCTTAAGCCAAATATGGAATAGACAAGAGCTACTCCTTGCTCAACGAAATGGACTCAACACCCCATATTAAGCGCCTAAGGATGTACCTGACTAGTAAGTATCTTAAAACCTATGGATTGCTATATCTCCAAAAGAGAATCAAGCGTGTTTCCAGGGGCATAAATGCAGCAGTGATAGGATTGGAGAGGTTCGGTGAGCAAACAAAGACCCTTTGAAGTCATATTGCATGGTACCCATTCCACGGGTCTCAACTCTCCAGGTTTCAGGGATTCTTCCTTCAGCTAAAACATGCATGTGGAACCTAGAGTATGATCAACCATGTGATCGGGAAACGTGTTCAAATATGTCTCAGTATTCGTACCCTGGTACTCGGGTGCAACATTCCAGACGCTTTACTAACACCCTCCCGACTTGGAGAGTCAGTCCCTTTAACCTCCTGTTTGGCCCAGTTTGCAATTTCTGCGGAAGATGAACAGGAATAGCGAGAACCAATGAGAGACTAGCTGGAGGTGTCTGGACGGGCAAATTTAACTCTCATTTCCCACCAGGAAGAGGAATTAACCAAAGGCTCAGCGTGCCGTGCCGGAACCAGATTAGGGCCTGAAGCCATTCTGCGGTGTTGCGGCCAGGTCACAAGAAAGCGAGTTGAAGAAAGGAGTTCAGGGGCACTGTAATTCACAAACCTGCAGAGTTATAAATGACAGCTATCGTCCAAAAATATACTGAAGTAAGGCTGCCAAGAGGACTTGAAAGCGGGGCAGAATTGCAGGAAACCGATTTCAGGAGGTAGACTGGAATTGCATTGAAAGCATAGGAAAAGAGGCAGAACGTCCACAATGATGCACTTGGCCAAAAAGGGCGTATGCGTTTTTTCCTGAATATATTCAGGAAAAAACGCATACGCCCTTTTTGGCCAACCAAGCAAGCTTGCAAAGGAAATCTGCACTACAATGAAGTCTCACTTCCCCCCGGTCAAAAGGGCCATCTGAAAAAAGTGTAAAATCCAGAAAGGCAGGACAGGCCATGGAGAACTGGGAGCCTTGTTATGCTGATGGGCGGGATGTAAATTGCCAACAGACACTGGGGAGAAGTGTATGGTGTTTCCTGAAACATCTAAAAAACAAAGCAACAGAGCCTAGGGCACTTCCACTTATGGTCCTATAGCTTAGGGAAATTAAAATCAAAAAGACACAGCCACCCCAAAGTTTGGGACACCTCTGTTTACAAGAACCTCGTTTACCGTACAAGTTCAACATCGCAGAAAGTGAGAAATGGATAAAGAATTTGTGGTATTTACTTACAAAGCAATATCACTCAGCAATGAAATCTATGTCATCAGGCCCTTAGCAGCACAATGAGTGGATTCAGGTATGACGATTCTAACTGAAATAAGTCACACAGAAAAAGAAACATCATAAGATATCAGTAATACACGGAATGTAAACTTGGCTCCAAAGGAACTGAATTACAGAACAGAACAGGGTCTCAAATTTAGAAAACCAACTTATGCTTGCTTAAGGGGAAAGGTGAGTTGGGGTGCTGCATAAAACCAGAGATTGAAATGAGCACAGATAAAGTTCCTTAAGCCAAATATGGAATAGACAAGAGCTACTCCTTGCTCAACGAAATGGACTCAACACCCCATATTAAGCGCCTAAGGATGTACCTGACTAGTAAGTATCTTAAAACCTATGGATTGCTATATCTCCAAAAGAGAATCAAGCGTGTTTCCAGGGGCATAAATGCAGCAGTGATAGGATTGGAGAGGTTCGGTGAGCAAACAAAGACCCTTTGAAGTCATATTGCATGGTACCCATTCCACGGGTCTCAACTCTCCAGGTTTCAGGGATTCTTCCTTCAGCTAAAACATGCATGTGGAACCTAGAGTATGATCAACCATGTGATCGGGAAACGTGTTCAAATATGTCTCAGTTTTCGTACCCTGGTACTCGGGTGCAACATTCCAGACGCTTTACTAACACCCTCCCGACTTGGAGAGTCAGTCCCTTTAACCTCCTGTTTGGCCCAGTTTGCAATTTCTGCGGAAGATGAACAGGAATAGCGAGAACCAATGAGAGACTAGCTGGAGGTGTCTGGACGGGCAAATTTAACTCTCATTTCCCACCAGGAAGAGGAATTAACCAAAGGCTCAGCGTGCCGTGCCGGAACCAGATTAGGGCCTGAAGCCATTCTGCGGTGTTGCGGCCAGGTCACAAGAAAGCGAGTTGAAGAAAGGATTTCAGGGGCACTGTAATTCACAAACCTGCAGAGTTATAAATGACAGCTATCGTCCAAAAATATACTGAAGTAAGGCTGCCAAGAGGACTTGAAAGCGGGGCAGAATTGCAGGAAACCGATTTCAGGAGGTAGACTGGAATTGCATTGAAAGCATAGGAAAAGAGGCAGAACGTCCACAATGATGCACTTGGCCAAAAAGGGCGTATGCGTTTTTTCCTGAATATATTCAGGAAAAAACGCATACGCCCTTTTTGGCCAACCAAGCAAGCTTGCAAAGGAAATCTGCACTACAATGAAGTCTCACTTCCCCCCAGTCAAAAGGGCCATCTGAAAAAAGTGTAAAATCCAGAAAGGCAGGACAGGCCATGGAGAACTGGGAGCCTTGTTATGCTGATGGGCAGGATGTAAATTGCCAACAGACACTCGGGAGAAGTGTATGGTGTTTCCTGAAACATCTAAAAAACAAAGCAACAGAGCCTAGGGCACTTCCACTTATGGTCCCATAGGTTAGGGAAATTAAAATCAAAAAGACACAGCCACCCCAAAGTTTGGGACGCCTCTGCTTACAAGAACCTCGTTTACCGTACAAGTTCAACATCGCAGAAAGTGAAAAATGGATAAAGAATTTGTGGTATTTACTTACAAAGCAATATCACTCAGCAATGAAATCTATGTCATCAGGCCCTTAGCAGCACAATGAGTGGATTCAGGTATGACGATTCTAACTGAAATAAGTCACACAGAAAAAGAAACATCATAAGATATCAGTAATACACGGAATGTAAACTTGGCTACACAGGAACTGAATTACAGAACAGAACAGGGTCTCAAATTTAGAAAACCAACTTATGCTTGCTTAAGGGTAAAGGTGAGTTGGGGTGCTGCATAAAACCAGAGATTGAAATGAGCACAGATAAAGTTCCTTAAGCCAAATATGGAATAGACAAGAGCTACTCCTTGCTCAACGAAATGGACTCAACACCCCATATTAAGCGCCTAAGGATGTACCTGACTAGTAAGTATCTTAAAACCTATGGATTGCTATATCTCCAAAAGAGAATCAAGCGTGTTTCCAGGGGCATAAATGCAGCAGTGATAGGATTGGAGAGGTTCGGTGAGCAAACAAAGACCCTTTGAAGTCATATTGCATGGTACCCATTCCACGGGTCTCAACTCTCCAGGTTTCAGGGATTCTTCCTTCAGCTAAAACATGCATGTGGAACCTAGAGTATGATCAACCATGTGATCGGGAAACGTGTTCAAATATGTCTCAGTTTTCGTACCCTGGTACTCGGGTGCAACATTCCAGATGCTTTACTAACACCCTCCCGACTTGGAGAGTCAGTCCCTTTAACCTCCTGTTTGGCCCAGTTTGCAATTTCTGCGGAAGATGAACAGGAATAGCGAGAACCAATGAGAGACTAGCTGGAGGTGTCTGGACGGGCAAATTTAACTCTCATTTCCCACCAGGAAGAGGAATTAACCAAAGGCTCAGCGTGCCGTGCCGGAACCAGATTAGGGCCTGAAGCCATTCTGCGGTGTTGCGGCCAGGTCACAAGAAAGCGAGTTGAAGAAAGGAGTTCAGGGGCACTGTAATTCACAAACCTGCAGAGTTATAAATGACAGCTATCGTCCAAAAATATACTGAAGTAAGGCTGCCAAGAGGACTTGAAAGCGGGGCAGAATTGCAGGAAACCGATTTCAGGAGGTAGACTGGAATTGCATTGAAAGCATAGGAAAAGAGGCAGAACGTCCACAATGGTGCACTTGGCCAAAAAGTGCGTATGCGTTTTTTCCTGAATATATTCAGGAAAAAACGCATACGCCCTTTTTGGCCAACCAAGCAAGCTTGCAAAGGAAATCTGCACTACAATGAAGTCTCACTTCCCCCCAGTCAAAAGGGCCATCTGAAAAAAGTGTAAAATCCAGAAAGGCAGGACAGGCCATGGAGAACTGGGAGCCTTGTTATGCTGATGGGCAGGATGTAAATTGCCAACAGACACTCGGGAGAAGTGTATGGTGTTTCCTGAAACATCTAAAAAACAAAGCAACAGAGCCTAGGGCACTTCCACTTATGGTCCCATAGGTTAGGGAAATTAAAATCAAAAAGACACAGCCACCCCAAAGTTTGGGACGCCTCTGCTTACAAGAACCTCGTTTACCGTACAAGTTCAACATCGCAGAAAGTGAAAAATGGATAAAGAATTTGTGGTATTTACTTACAAAGCAATATCACTCAGCAATGAAATCTATGTCATCAGGCCCTTAGCAGCACAATGAGTGGATTCAGGTATGACGATTCTAACTGAAATAAGTCACACAGAAAAAGAAACATCATAAGATATCAGTAATACACGGAATGTAAACTTGGCTACACAGGAACTGAATTACAGAACAGAACAGGGTCTCAAATTTAGAAAACCAACTTATGCTTGCTTAAGGGTAAAGGTGAGTTGGGGTGCTGCATAAAACCAGAGATTGAAATGAGCACAGATAAAGTTCCTTAAGCCAAATATGGAATAGACAAGAGCTACTCCTTGCTCAACGAAATGGACTCAACACCCCATATTAAGCGCCTAAGGATGTACCTGACTAGTAAGTATCTTAAAACCTATGGATTGCTATATCTCCAAAAGAGAATCAAGCGTGTTTCCAGGGGCATAAATGCAGCAGTGATAGGATTGGAGAGGTTCGGTGAGCAAACAAAGACCCTTTGAAGTCATATTGCATGGTACCCATTCCACGGGTCTCAACTCTCCAGGTTTCAGGGATTCTTCCTTCAGCTAAAACATGCATGTGGAACCTAGAGTATGATCAACCATGTGATCGGGAAACGTGTTCAAATATGTCTCAGTATTCGTACCCTGGTACTCGGGTGCAACATTCCAGACGCTTTACTAACACCCTCCCGACTTGGAGAGTCAGTCCCTTTAACCTCCTGTTTGGCCCAGTTTGCAATTTCTGCGGAAGATGAACAGGAATAGCGAGAACCAATGAGAGACTAGCTGGAGGTGTCTGGACGGGCAAATTTAACTCTCATTTCCCACCAGGAAGAGGAATTAACCAAAGGCTCAGCGTGCCGTGCCGGAACCAGATTAGGGCCTGAAGCCATTCTGCGGTGTTGCGGCCAGGTCACAAGAAAGCGAGTTGAAGAAAGGAGTTCAGGGGCACTGTAATTCACAAACCTGCAGAGTTATAAATGACAGCTATCGTCCAAAAATATACTGAAGTAAGGCTGCCAAGAGGACTTGAAAGCGGGGCAGAATTGCAGGAAACCGATTTCAGGAGGTAGACTGGAATTGCATTGAAAGCATAGGAAAAGAGGCAGAACGTCCACAATGATGCACTTGGCCAAAAAGGGCGTATGCGTTTTTTCCTGAATATATTCAGGAAAAAACGCATACGCCCTTTTTGGCCAACCAAGCAAGCTTGCAAAGGAAATCTGCACTACAATGAAGTCTCACTTCCCCCCAGTCAAAAGGGCCATCTGAAAAAAGTGTAAAATCCAGAAAGGCAGGACAGGCCATGGAGAACTGGGAGCCTTGTTATGCTGATGGGCGGGATGTAAATTGCCAACAGACACTGGGGAGAAGTGTATGGTGTTTCCTGAAACATCTAAAAAACAAAGCAACAGAGCCTAGGGCACTTCCACTTATGGTCCTATAGCTTAGGGAAATTAAAATCAAAAAGACACAGCCACCCCAAAGTTTGGGACGCCTCTGTTTACAAGAACCTCGTTTACCGTACAAGTTCAACATCGCAGAAAGTGAAAAATGGATAAAGAATTTGTGGTATTTACTTACAAAGCAATATCACTCAGCAATGAAATCTATGTCATCAGGCCCTTAGCAGCACAATGAGTGGATTCAGGTATGACGATTCTAACTGAAATAAGTCACACAGAAAAAGAAACATCATAAGATATCAGTAATACACGGAATGTAAACTTGGCTCCAAAGGAACTGAATTACAGAACAGAACAGGGTCTCAAATTTAGAAAACCAACTTATGCTTGCTTAAGGGGAAAGGTGAGTTGGGGTGCTGCATAAAACCAGAGATTGAAATGAGCACAGATAAAGTTCCTTAAGCCAAATATGGAATAGACAAGAGCTACTCCTTGCTCAACGAAATGGACTCAACACCCCATATTAAGCGCCTAAGGATGTACCTGACTAGTAAGTATCTTAAAACCTATGGATTGCTATATCTCCAAAAGAGAATCAAGCGTGTTTCCAGGGGCATAAATGCAGCAGTGATAGGATTGGAGAGGTTCGGTGAGCAAATGAAGACCCTTTGAAGTCATATTGCATGGTACCCATTCCACGGGTCTCAACTCTCCAGGTTTCAGGGATTCTTCCTTCAGCTAAAACATGCATGTGGAACCTAGAGTATGATCAACCATGTGATCGGGAAACGTGTTCAAATATGTCTCAGTTTTCGTACCCTGGTACTCGGGTGCAACATTCCAGACGCTTTACTAACACCCTCCCGACTTGGAGAGTCAGTCCCTTTAACCTCCTGTTTGGCCCAGTTTGCAATTTCTGCGGAAGATGAACAGGAATAGCGAGAACCAATGAGAGACTAGCTGGAGGTGTCTGGACGGGCAAATTTAACTCTCATTTCCCACCAGGAAGAGGAATTAACCAAAGGCTCAGCGTGCCGTGCCGGAACCAGATTAGGGCCTGAAGCCATTCTGCGGTGTTGCGGCCAGGTCACAAGAAAGCGAGTTGAAGAAAGGATTTCAGGGGCACTGTAATTCACAAACCTGCAGAGTTATAAATGACAGCTATCGTCCAAAAATATACTGAAGTAAGGCTGCCAAGAGGACTTGAAAGCGGGGCAGAATTGCAGGAAACCGATTTCAGGAGGTAGACTGGAATTGCATTGAAAGCATAGGAAAAGAGGCAGAACGTCCACAATGATGCACTTGGCCAAAAAGGGCGTATGCGTTTTTTCCTGAATATATTCAGGAAAAAACGCATACGCCCTTTTTGGCCAACCAAGCAAGCTTGCAAAGGAAATCTGCACTACAATGAAGTCTCACTTCCCCCCAGTCAAAAGGGCCATCTGAAAAAAGTGTAAAATCCAGAAAGGCAGGACAGGCCATGGAGAACTGGGAGCCTTGTTATGCTGATGGGCAGGATGTAAATTGCCAACAGACACTCGGGAGAAGTGTATGGTGTTTCCTGAAACATCTAAAAAACAAAGCAACAGAGCCTAGGGCACTTCCACTTATGGTCCCATAGGTTAGGGAAATTAAAATCAAAAAGACACAGCCACCCCAAAGTTTGGGACGCCTCTGCTTACAAGAACCTCGTTTACCGTACAAGTTCAACATCGCAGAAAGTGAAAAATGGATAAAGAATTTGTGGTATTTACTTACAAAGCAATATCACTCAGCAATGAAATCTATGTCATCAGGCCCTTAGCAGCACAATGAGTGGATTCAGGTATGACGATTCTAACTGAAATAAGTCACACAGAAAAAGAAACATCATAAGATATCAGTAATACACGGAATGTAAACTTGGCTACACAGGAACTGAATTACAGAACAGAACAGGGTCTCAAATTTAGAAAACCAACTTATGCTTGCTTAAGGGGAAAGGTGAGTTGGGGTGCTGCATAAAACCAGAGATTGAAATGAGCACAGATAAAGTTCCTTAAGCCAAATATGGAATAGACAAGAGCTACTCCTTGCTCAACGAAATGGACTCAACACCCCATATTAAGCGCCTAAGGATGTACCTGACTAGTAAGTATCTTAAAACCTATGGATTGCTATATCTCCAAAAGAGAATCAAGCGTGTTTCCAGGGGCATAAATGCAGCAGTGATAGGATTGGAGAGGTTCGGTGAGCAAACAAAGACCCTTTGAAGTCATATTGCATGGTACCCATTCCACGGGTCTCAACTCTCCAGGTTTCAGGGATTCTTCCTTCAGCTAAAACATGCATGTGGAACCTAGAGTATGATCAACCATGTGATCGGGAAACGTGTTCAAATATGTCTCAGTATTCGTACCCTGGTACTCGGGTGCAACATTCCAGACGCTTTACTAACACCCTCCCGACTTGGAGAGTCAGTCCCTTTAACCTCCTGTTTGGCCCAGTTTGCAATTTCTGCGGAAGATGAACAGGAATAGCGAGAACCAATGAGAGACTAGCTGGAGGTGTCTGGACGGGCAAATTTAACTCTCATTTCCCACCAGGAAGAGGAATTAACCAAAGGCTCAGCGTGCCGTGCCGGAACCAGATTAGGGCCTGAAGCCATTCTGCGGTGTTGCGGCCAGGTCACAAAAAAGCGAGTTGAAGAAAGGAGTTCAGGGGCACTGTAATTCACAAACCTGCAGAGTTATAAATGACAGCTATCGTCCAAAAATATACTGAAGTAAGGCTGCCAAGAGGACTTGAAAGCGGGGCAGAATTGCAGGAAACCGATTTCAGGAGGTAGACTGGAACTGCATTGAAAGCATAGGAAAAGAGGCAGAACGTCCACAATGATGCACTTGGCCAAAAAGGGCGTATGCGTTTTTTCCTGAATATATTCAGGAAAAAACGCATACGCCCTTTTTGGCCAACCAAGCAAGCTTGCAAAGGAAATCTGCACTACAATGAAGTCTCACTTCCCCCCAGTCAAAAGGGCCATCTGAAAAAAGTGTAAAATCCAGAAAGGCAGGACAGGCCATGGAGAACTGGGAGCCTTGTTATGCTGATGGGCAGGATGTAAATTGCCAACAGACACTCGGGAGAAGTGTATGGTGTTTCCTGAAACATCTAAAAAACAAAGCAACAGAGCCTAGGGCACTTCCACTTATGGTCCCATAGGTTAGGGAAATTAAAATCAAAAAGACACAGCCACCCCAAAGTTTGGGACGCCTCTGCTTACAAGAACCTCGTTTACCGTACAAGTTCAACATCGCAGAAAGTGAAAAATGGATAAAGAATTTGTGGTATTTACTTACAAAGCAATATCACTCAGCAATGAAATCTATGTCATCAGGCCCTTAGCAGCACAATGAGTGGATTCAGGTATGACGATTCTAACTGAAATAAGTCACACAGAAAAAGAAACATCATAAGATATCAGTAATACACGGAATGTAAACTTGGCTACACAGGAACTGAATTACAGAACAGAACAGGGTCTCAAATTTAGAAAACCAACTTATGCTTGCTTAAGGGTAAAGGTGAGTTGGGGTGCTGCATAAAACCAGAGATTGAAATGAGCACAGATAAAGTTCCTTAAGCCAAATATGGAATAGACAAGAGCTACTCCTTGCTCAACGAAATGGACTCAACACCCCATATTAAGCGCCTAAGAATGTACCTGACTAGTAAGTATCTTAAAACCTATGGATTGCTATATCTCCAAAAGAGAATCAAGCGTGTTTCCAGGGGCATAAATGCAGCAGTGATAGGATTGGAGAGGTTCGGTGAGCAAACAAAGACCCTTTGAAGTCATATTGCATGGTACCCATTCCACGGGTCTCAACTCTCCAGGTTTCAGGGATTCTTCCTTCAGCTAAAACATGCATGTGGAACCTAGAGTATCATCAACCATGTGATCGGGAGACGTGTTCAAATATGTCTCAGTTTTTGTACCCTGGTACTCGGGTGCAACATTCCAGACGCTTTACTAACACCCTCCTGACTTGGAGAGTCAGTCCCTTTAACCTCCTGTTTGGCCCAGTTTGCAATTTCTGCGGAAGATGAACAGGAATAGCGAGAACCAATGAGAGACTAGCTGGAGGTGTCTGGACGGGCAAATTTAACTCTCATTTCCCACCAGGAAGAGGAATTAACCAAAGGCTCAGCATGCCGTGCCGGAACAAGATTAGGGCCTGAAGCCATCCTGCGGTGTTGCGGCCAGGTCACAAGAAAGCGAGTTGAAGAAAGGAGCTCAAGGGCACTGTAATTCACAAACCTGCAGAGTTATAAATGACAGCTATCGTCCAAAAATATACTGAAGTAAGGCTGCCAAGAGGACTTGAAAGCGGGGCAGAATTGCAGGAAACCGATTTCAGGAGGTAGACTGGAATTGCATTGAAATCATAGGAAAAGAGGCAGAACGTCCACAATGATGCACTTGGCCAAAAAGGGCGTATGCGTTTTTTCCTGAATATATTCAGGAAAAAACGCATACGCCCTTTTTGGCCAACCAAGAAAACTTGCAAAGGAAATCTGCACTACAATGAAGTCTCACTTCCCCCCGGTCAAAAGGGCCATCTGAAAAAAGTGTAAAATCCAGAAAGGCAGGACAGGCCATGGAGAACTGGGAGCCTTGTTATGCTGATGGGCGGGATGTAAATTGCCAACAGACACTCGGGAGAAGTGTATGGTGTTTCCTGAAACATCTAAAAAACAAAGCAACAGAGCCTAGGGCACTTCCACTTATGGTCCTATAGCTTAGGGAAATTAAAATCAAAAAGACACAGCCACCCCAAAGTTTGGGACGCCTCTGTTTACAAGAACCTCGTTTACCGTACAAGTTCAACATCGCAGAAAGTGAAAAATGGATAAAGAATTTGTGGTATTTACTTACAAAGCAATATCACTCAGCAATGAAATCTATGTCATCAGGCCCTTAGCAGCACAATGAGTGGATTCAGGTATGACGATTCTAACTGAAATAAGTCACACAGAAAAAGAAACATCATAAGATATCAGTAATACACGGAATGTAAACTTGGCTACACAGGAACTGAATTACAGAACAGAACAGGGTCTCAAATTTAGAAAACCAACTTATGCTTGCTTAAGGGTAAAGGTGAGTTGGGGTGCTGCATAAAACCAGAGATTGAAATGAGCACAGATAAAGTTCCTTAAGCCAAATATGGAATAGACAAGAGCTACTCCTTGCTCAACGAAATGGACTCAACACCGCATATTAAACGCCTAAGAATGTACCTGACTAGTAAGTATCTTAAAACCTATGGATTGCTATGTCTCCGAAAGAGAATCAAGCGTGTGTACAGGGGCATAAACGCAGCAGTGATAGGATTGGAGAGGTTCGGTGAGCAAATGAAGACCCTTTGAAGTCATATTGCATGGTACCCATTCCACGGGTTTCAACTACCCAGGTTTAAGGTATTCTTCCTTCAGCTAAAACATGCATGTGGAACCTAGAGTATGATCAACCATGTGATCGGGAGACGTGTTCAAATATGTCTCAGTTTTCGTACCCTGGTACTCGGGTGCAACATTCCAGACGCTTTACTAACACCCTCCCGACTTGGAGAGTCAGTCCCTTTAACCTCCTGTTTGGCCCAGTTTGCAATTTCTGCGGAAGATGAACAGGAATAGCGAGAACCAATGAGAGACTAGCTGGAGGTGTCTGGACGGGCAAATTTAACTCTCATTTCCCACCAGGAAGAGGAATTAACCAAAGGCTCAGCGTGCCGTGCCGGAACCAGATTAGGGCCTGAAGCCATCCTGCGGTGTTGCGGCCAGCTCAAAAGAAAGCGAGTTGAAGAAAGGAGCTCAGGGGCACTGTAATTCACAAACCTGCAGAGTTATAAATGACAGCTATCGTCCAAAAATATACTGAAGTAAGGCTGCCAAGAGGACTTGAAAGCGGGGCAGAATTGCAGGAAACCGATTTCAGGAGGTAGACTGGAATTGCATTGAAAGCATAGGAAAAGAGGCAGAACGTCCACAATGATGCCCTTGGCCAAAAAGGGCGTATGCGTTTTTTCCTGAATATATTCAGGAAAAAACGCATACGCCCTTTTTGGCCAACCAAGCAAGCTTGCAAAGGAAATCTGCACTACAATGAAGTCTCACTTCCCCCCGGTCAAAAGGGCCATCTGAAAAAAGTGTAAAATCCAGAAAGGCAGGACAGGCCATGGAGAACTGGGAGCCTTGTTATGCTGATGGGCGGGATGTAAATTGCCAACAGACACTCGGGAGAAGTGTATGGTGTTTCCTGAAACATCTAAAAAACAAAGCAACAGAGCCTAGGGCACTTCCACTTATGGTCCTATAGCTTAGGGAAATTAAAATCAAAAAGACACAGCCACCCCAAACATTGGGACGCCTCTGTTTACAAGAACCACGTTTACAGTACAAGTTCAACATCGCAGAAAGTGAAAAATGGATAAAGAAGTTGTGGTATTTACTTACAAAGCAATATCACTCAGCAATGAAATCTATGTCATCAGGCCCTTAGCAGCACAATGAGTGGATTCAGGTATGATGATTCTAACTGAAATAAGTCACACAGAAAAAGAAACATCATAAGATATCAGTAATACACGGAATGTAAACTTGGCTACACAGGAACTGAATTACAGAACAGAACAGGGTCTCAAATTTAGAAAACCAACTTATGCTTGCTTAAGGGGAAAGGTGAGTTGGGGTGCTGCATAAAACCAGACATTGAAATGAGCACAGATAAAGTTCCTTAAGCCAAATATGGAATAGCAAGAGCTACTCCTTGCTCAATGAAATGGACTCAACACCCCATATTAAACGCCTAAGAATGTACCTGACTAGTAAGTATCTTAAAACCTATGGATTGCTATGTCTCCGAAAGAGAATCAAGCATGTGTACAGGGGCATAAATGCAGCAGTGATAGGATTGGAGAGGTTCGGTGAGCAAATGAAGACCCTTTGAAGTCATATTGCATGGTACCCATTCCACGGGTTTCAACTACCCAGGTTTAAGGTATTCTTCCTTCAGCTAAAACATGCATGTGGAACCTAGAGTATGATCAAACGTGTGAACGGGAGACATGTTCAAATATGTCTCAGTTTTCGTACCCTGGTACTCGAGTGCAACATTCCAGATGCTTTACTAACACCCTCCCGACTTGGAGAGTCAGTCCCTTTAACCTCCTGTTTGGCCCAGTTTGCAATTTCTGCGGAAGATGAACAGGAATAGCGAGAACCAATGAGAGACTAGCTGGAGGTGTCTGGACGGGCAAATTTAACTCTCATTTCCCACCAGGAAGAGGAATTAACCAAAGGCTCAGCGTGCCGTGCCGGAACCAGATTAGGGCCTGAAGCCATCCTGCGGTGTTGCGGCCAGCTCAAAAGAAAGCGAGTTGAAGAAAGGAGCTCAGGGGCACTGTAATTCACAAACCTGCAGAGTTATAAATGACAGCTATCGTCCAAAAATATACTGAAGTAAGGCTGCCAAGAGGACTTGAAAGCGGGGCAGAATTGCAGGAAACCGATTTCAGGAGGTAGACTGGAATTGCATTGAAAGCATAGGAAAAGAGGCAGAACGTCCACAATGATGCACTTGGCCAAAAAGGGCGTATGCATTTTTTCCTGAATATATTCAGGAAAAAACGCATACGCCCTTTTTGGCCAACCAAGCAAGCTTGCAAAGGAAATCTGCACTACAATGAAGTCTCACTTCCCCCCGGTCAAAAGGGCCATCTGAAAAAAGTGTAAAATCCAGAAAGGCAGGACAGGCCATGGAGAACTGGGAGCCTTGTTATGCTGATGGGCGGGATGTAAATTGCCAACAGACACTCGGGAGAAGTGTATGGTGTTTCCTGAAACATCTAAAAAACAAAGCAACAGAGCCTAGGGCACTTCCACTTATGGTCCTATAGCTTAGGGAAATTAAAATCAAAAAGACACAGCCACCCCAAAGTTTGGGACGCCTCTGTTTACAAGAACCTCGTTTACCGTACAAGTTCAACATCGCAGAAAGTGAAAAATGGATAAAGAAGTTGTGGTATTTACTTACAAAGCAATATCACTCAGCAATGAAATCTATGTCATCAGGCCCTTAGCAGCACAATGAGTGGATTCAGGTATGATGATTCTAACTGAAATAAGTCACACAGAAAAAGAAACATCATAAGATATCAGTAATACACGGAATGTAAACTTGGCTACACAGGAACTGAATTACAGAACAGAACAGGGTCTCAAATTTAGAAAACCAACTTATGCTTGCTTAAGGGGAAAGGGGAGTTGGGGTGCTGCATAAAACCAGAGATTGAAATGAGCACAGATAAAGTTCCTTAAGCCAAATATGGAATAAACAAGAGCTACTCCTTGCTCAACGAAATGGACTCAACACCCCATAGTAAACGCCTATGAATGTACCTGACTAGTAAGTATCTTAAAACCTATGGATTGCTATGTCTCCAAAAGAGAATCAAGCGTGTGTACAGGGGCATAAACGCAGCAGTGATAGGATTGGAGAGGTTCGGTGAGCAAATGAAGACCCTTTGAAGTCATATTGCATGGTACCCATTCCACGGGTTTCAACTACCCAGGTTTAAGGTATTCTTCCTTCAGCTAAAACATGCATGTGGAACCTAGAGTATGATCAACCATGTGATCGGGAAATGTGTTCAAATATGTCTCAGTTTTCGTACACTGGAACTCGGGTGCAACATTCCAGACGCTTTACTAACACCCTCCCGACTTGGAGAGTCAGTCCCTTTAACCTCCTGTTTGGCCCAGTTTGCAAATTCTGCGGAAGATGAACAGGAATAGCGAGAACCAATGAGAGACTAGCTGGAGGTGTCTGGACGGGCAAATTTAACTCTCATTTCCCACCAGGAAGAGGAATTAACCAAAGGCTCAGCGTGCCGTGCCGGAACCAGATTAGGGCCTGAAGCCATCCTGCGGTGTTGCGGCCAGCTCAAAAGAAAGCGAGTTGAAGAAAGGAGCTCAAGGGCACTGTAATTCACAAACCTGCAGAGTTATAAATGACAGCTATCGTCCAAAAATATACTGAAGTAAGGCTGCCAAGAGGACTTGAAAGTGGGGCAGAATTGCAGGAAACCGATTTCAGGAGGTAGACTGGAATTGCATTGAAAGCATAGGAAAAGAGGCAGAACGTCCACAATGATGCACTTGGCCAAAAAGGGCGTATGCGTTTTTTCATGAATATATTCAGAAAAAACGCATACGCCCTTTTTGGCCAACCAAGCAAACTTGCAAAGGAAATCTGCACTACAATGAAGTCTCACTTCCCCCCGGTCAAAAGGGCCATCTGAAAAAAGTGTAAAATCCAGAAAAGCAGGACAGGCCATGGAGAACTGGGAGCCTTGTTATGCTGATGGGCGGGATGTAAATTGCCAACAGACACTCGGGAGAAGTGTATGGTGTTTCCTGAAACATCTAAAAAACAAAGCAACAGAGCCTAGGGCACTTCCACTTATGGTCCTATAGCTTAGGGAAATTAAAATCAAAAAGACACAGCCACCCCAAAGTTTGGGACGCCTCTGTTTACAAGAACCTCATTTACCGTACAAGTTCAATATCACAGAAAGTGAAAAATGGATAAAGAACTTGAGGTACTTACGTACAATGCAGTATCACTCAACAATGAAATCTATGTCATCAGGCCCTTAGCAGCATAATGAGTGGATTCAGGTACGATGATTCTAACTGAAATAAGTCACACAGAAAAAGAAACATCATAAGATATCACTAATACACGGAATGTAAACTTGGCTACACAGGAACTGAATTCCAAAACAGAACAGGGTCTCAAAATTAGAAAACCAACTTATGCTTGCTTAAGGGGAAAGGTGAGTTGGGGTGCTGCATAAAACCAGACATTGAAATGAGCACAGATAAAGTTCCTTAAGCCAAATATGGAATAGACAAGAGCTACTCCTTGCTCAACGAAATGGACTCAACACCGCATATTAAACGCCTAAGAATGTACCTGACTAGTAAGTATCTTAAAACCTATGGATTGCTATGTCTCCAAAAGAGAATCAAGCATGTGTACAGGGGCATAAACGCAGCAGTGATAGGATTGGAGAGGTTCAGTGAGCAAATGAAGACCCTTTGAAGTCATATTGCATGGTACCCATTCCACGGGTCTCAACTCTCCAGGTTTAAGGTATTCTTCCTTCAGCTAAAACATGCATGTGGAACCCAGAGTATGACCATCCGTGTGAACGGGAGACATGTTCAAATATGTCTCAGTTTTCCTCCCCTGGTACTCGGGTGCAACATTCCAGACGCTTTACTAACACTCTCCGCACTTGGAGAGTCAGCACCTTTAAGCTCCTGTTTGGCCCAGTTTGCAATTTCTGCGGAAGATGAACAGAAATAGGGAGAACCAATGAGAGACTAGCTGGAGGTGTCTGGACGGGCAAATTTAACTCTCATTTCCCACCAGGAAGAGGAAATAACCAAAGGCTCAGCATGCCGTGCCGGAACCAGATTAGGGCCTGAAGCCATCCTGTGGTGTTGCGGCCAGCTCAAAAGAAAGCGAGTTGAAGAAAGGAGCTCAGGGGCACTGTAATTCACAAACCTGCAGAGTTATAAATGACAGCTATCGTCCAAAAATATACTGAAGTAAGGCTGCCAAGAGGACTTGAAAGCGGGGCAGAATTGCAGGAAACCGATTTCAGGAGGTAGACTGGAATTGCATTGAAAGCATAGGAAAAGAGGCAGAACGTCCACAATGATGCACTTGGCCAAAAAGGGCGTATGCGTTTTTTCCTGAATATATTCAGGAAAAAACGCATACGCACTTTTTGGCCAACCAAGCAAGCTTGCAAAGGAAATCTGCACTACAATGAAGTCTCACTTCCCCCCGGTCAAAAGGGCCATCTGAAAAAAGTGTAAAATCCAGAAAGGCAGGACAGGCCATGGAGAACTGGGAGCCTTGTTATGCTGATGGGCGGGATGTAAATTGCCAACAGACACTCGGGAGAAGTGTATGGTGTTTCCTGAAACATCTAAAAAACAAAGCAACAGAGCCTAGGGCACTTCCACTTATGGTCCTATAGCTTAGGGAAATTAAAATCAAAAAGACACAGCCACCCCAAAGTTTGGGACGCCTCTGTTTACAAGAACCTCGTTTACAGTACAAGTTCAACATCGCAGAAAGTGAAAAATGGATAAAGAAGTTGTGGTATTTACTTACAAAGCAATATCACTCAGCAATGAAATCTATGTCATCAGGCCCTTAGCAGCACAATGAGTGGATTCAGGTATGATGATTCTAACTGAAATAAGTCACACGGAAAAAGAAACATCATAAGATATCAGTAATACACGGAATGTAAACTTGGCTACACAGGAACTGAATTACAGAACAGAACAGGGTCTCAAATTTAGAAAACCAACTTATGCTTGCTTAAGGGTAAAGGTGAGTTGGGGTGCTGCATAAAACCAGAGATTGAAATGAACACAGATAAAGTTCCTTAAGCCAAATATGGAATAGACAAGAGCTACTCCTTGCTCAACGAAATGGACTCAACACCGCATATTAAACGCCTAAGAATGTACCTGACTAGTAAGTATCTTAAAACCTATGGATTGCTATGTCTCCGAAAGAGAATCAAGCATGTGTACAGGGGCATAAACGCAGCAGTGATAGGATTGGAGAGGTTCGGTGAGCAAATGAAGACCCTTTGAAGTCATATTGCATGGTACCCATTCCACGGGTTTCAACTACCCAGGTTTAAGGTATTCTTCCTTCAGCTAAAACATGCATGTGGAACCTAGAGTATGATCAACCATGTGATCGGGAGACGTGTTCAAATATGTCTCAGTTTTCGTACCCTGGTACTCGGGTGCAACATTCCAGACGCTTTACTAACACCCTCCCGACTTGGAGAGTCAGTCCCTTTAACCTCCTGTTTGGCCCAGTTTGCAAATTCTGCGGAAGATGAACAGGAATAGCGAGAACCAATGAGAGACTAGCTGGAGGTGTCTGGACGGGCAAATTTAACTCTCATTTCCCACCAGGAAGAGGAATTAACCAAAGGCTCAGCGTGCCGTGCCGGAACCAGATTAGGGCCTGAAGCCATCCTGCGGTGTTGCGGCCAGCTCAAAAGAAAGCGAGTTGAAGAAAGGAGCTCAGGGGCACTGTAATTCACAAACCTGCAGAGTTATAAATGACAGCTATCGTCCAAAAATATACTGAAGTAAGGCTGCCAAGAGGACTTGAAAGCGGGGCAGAATTGCAGGAAACCGATTTCAGGAGGCAGACTGGAATTGCATTGAAAGCATAGGAAAAGAGGCAGAACGTCCACAATGATGCACTTGGCCGAAAAGGGCGTATGCGTTTTTTCCTGAATATATTCAGGAAAAAACGCATACGCCCTTTTTGGCCAACCAAGCAAGCTTGCAAAGGAAATCTGCACTACAATGAAGTCTCACTTCCCCCCGGTCAAAAGGGCCATCTGAAAAAAGTGTAAAATCCAGAAAGGCAGGACAGGCCATGGAGAACTGGGAGCCTTGTTATGCTGATGGGCGGGATGTAAATTGCCAACAGACACTCGGGAGAAGTGTATGGTGTTTCCTGAAACATCTAAAAAACAAAGCAACAGAGCCTAGGGCACTTCCACTTATGGTCCTATAGCTTAGGGAAATTAAAATCAAAAAGACACAGCCACCCCAAAGTTTGGGACGCCTCTGTTTACAAGAACCTCGTTTACCGTACAAGTTCAACATCGCAGAAAGTGAAAAATGGATAAAGAAGTTGTGGTATTTACTTACAAAGCAATATCACTCAGCAATGAAATCTATGTCATCAGGCCCTTAGCAGCACAATGAGTGGATTCAGGTATGATGATTCTAACTGAAATAAGTCACACAGAAAAAGAAACATCATAAGATATCAGTAATACACGGAATGTAAACTTGGCTACACAGGAACTGAATTACAGAACAGAACAGGGTCTCAAATTTAGAAAACCAACTTATGCTTGCTTAAGGGGAAAGGTGAGTTGGGGTGCTGCATAAAACCAGAGATTGAAATGAGCACAGATAAAGTTCCTTAAGCCAAATATGGAATAGACAAGAGCTACTCCTTGCTCAACGAAATGGACTCAACACCGCATATTAAACGCCTATGAATGTACCTGACTAGTAAGTATCTTAAAACCTATGGATTGCTATGTCTCCGAAAGAGAATCAAGCATGTGTACAGGGGCATAAACGCAGCAGTGATAGGATTGGAGAGGTTCGGTGAGCAAATGAAGACCCTTTGAAGTCATATTGCATGGTACCCATTCCACGGGTTTCAACTACCCAGGTTTAAGGTATTCTTCCTTCAGCTAAAACATGCATGTGGAACCTAGAGTATGATCAACCATGTGATCGGGAGACGTGTTCAAATATGTCTCAGTTTTCGTACCCTGGTACTCGGGTGCAACATTCCAGACGCTTTACTAACACCCTCCCGACTTGGAGAGTCAGTCCCTTTAACCTCCTGTTTGGCCCAGTTTGCAATTTCTGCGGAAGATGAACAGGAATAGCGAGAACCAATGAGAGACTAGCTGGAAGGTGTCTGGACGGGCAAATTTAACTCTCATTTCCCACCAGGAAGAGGAATTAACTAAAGGCTCAGCGTGCCGTGCCGGAACCAGATTAGGGCCTGAAGCCATCCTGCGGTGTTGCGGCCAGCTCAAAAGAAAGCGAGTTGAAGAAAGGAGCTCAGGGGCACTGTAATTCACAAACCTGCAGAGTTATAAATGACAGCTATCGTCCAAAAATATACTGAAGTAAGGCTGCCAAGAGGACTTGAAAGCGGGGCAGAATTGCAGGAAACCGATTTCAGGAGGTAGACTGGAATTGCATTGAAAGCATAGGAAAAGAGGCAGAACGTCCACAATGATGCACTTGGCCAAAAAGGGCGTATGCGTTTTTTCCTGAATATATTCAGGAAAAAACGCATACGCCCTTTTTGGCCAACCAAGCAAGCTTGCAAAGGAAATCTGCACTACAATGAAGTCTCACTTCCCCCCGGTCAAAAGGGCCATCTGAAAAAAGTGTAAAATCCAGAAAGGCAGGACAGGCCATGGAGAACTGGGAGCCTTGTTATGCTGATGGGCGGGATGTAAATTGCCAACAGACACTCGGGAGAAGTGTATGGTGTTTCCTGAAACATGTAAAAAACAAAGCAACAGAGCCTAGGGCACTTCCACTTATGGTCCTATAGCTTAGGGAAATTAAAATCAAAAAGACACAGCCACCCCAAAGTTTGGGACGCCTCTGTTTACAAGAACCTCGTTTACCGTACAAGTTCAACATCGCAGAAAGTGAAAAATGGATAAAGAAGTTGTGGTATTTACTTACAAAGCAATATCACTCAGCAATGAAATCTATGTCATCAGGCCCTTAGCAGCACAATGAGTGGATTCAGGTATGATGATTCTAACTGAAATAAGTCACACAGAAAAAGAACCATCATAAGATATCAGTAATACACGGAATGTAAACTTGGCTACACAGGAACTGAATTACAGAACAGAACAGGGTCTCAAATTTAGAAAACCAACTTATGCTTGCTTAAGGGGAAAGGTGAGTTGGGGTGCTGCATAAAACCAGAGATTGAAATGAACACAGATAAAGTTCCTTAAGCCAAATATGGAATAGACAAGAGCTACTCCTTGCTCAACGAAATGGACTCAACACCGCATATTAAATGCCTAAGAATGTACCTGACTAGTAAGTATCTTAAAACCTATGGATTGCTATGTCTCCGAAAGAGAATCAAGCATGTGTACAGGGGCATAAACGCAGCAGTGATAGGATTGGAGAGGTTCGGTGAGCAAATGAAGACCCTTTGAAGTCATATTGCATGGTACCCATTCCACGGGTTTCAACTACCCAGGTTTAAGGTATTCTTCCTTCAGCTAAAACATGCATGTGGAACCTAGAGTATGATCAACCATGTGATCGGGAGACGTGTTCAAATATGTCTCAGTTTTCGTACCCTGGTACTCGGGTGCAACATTCCAGACGCTTTACTAACACCCTCCCGACTTGGAGAGTCAGTCCCTTTAACCTCCTGTTTGGCCCAGTTTGCAATTTCTGCGGAAGATGAACAGGAATAGCGAGAACCAATGAGAGACTAGCTGGAGGTGTCTGGACGGGCAAATTTAACTCTCATTTCCCACCAGGAAGAGGAATTAACCAAAGGCTCAGCGTGCCGTGCCGGAACCAGATTAGGGCCTGAAGCCATCCTGCGGTGTTGCGGCCAGCTCAAAAGAAAGCGAGTTGAAGAAAGGAGCTCAGGGGCACTGTAATTCACAAACCTGCAGAGTTATAAATGACAGCTATCGTCCAAAAATATACTGAAGTAAGGCTGCCAAGAGGACTTGAAAGCGGGGCAGAATTGCAGGAAACCGATTTCAGGAGGCAGACTGGAATTGCATTGAAAGCATAGGAAAAGAGGCAGAACGTCCACAATGATGCACTTGGCCAAAAAGGGCGTATGCGTTTTTTCCTGAATATATTCAGGAAAAAACGCATACGCCCTTTTTGGCCAACCAAGCAAGCTTGCAAAGGAAATCTGCACTACAATGAAGTCTCACTTCCCCCCGGTCAAAAGGGCCATCTGAAAAAAGTGTAAAATCCAGAAAGGCAGGACAGGCCATGGAGAACTGGGAGCCTTGTTATGCTGATGGGCGGGATGTAAATTGCCAACAGACACTCGGGAGAAGTGTATGGTGTTTCCTGAAACATGTAAAAAACAAAGCAACAGAGCCTAGGGCACTTCCACTTATGGTCCTATAGCTTAGGGAAATTAAAATCAAAAAGACACAGCCACCCCAAAGTTTGGGACGCCTCTGTTTACAAGAACCTCGTTTACCGTACAAGTTCAACATCGCAGAAAGTGAAAAATGGATAAAGAAGTTGTGGTATTTACTTACAAAGCAATATCACTCAGCAATGAAATCTATGTCATCAGGCCCTTAGCAGCACAATGAGTGGATTCAGGTATGATGATTCTAACTGAAATAAGTCACACAGAAAAAGAACCATCATAAGATATCAGTAATACACGGAATGTAAACTTGGCTACACAGGAACTGAATTACAGAACAGAACAGGGTCTCAAATTTAGAAAACCAACTTATGCTTGCTTAAGGGGAAAGGTGAGTTGGGGTGCTGCATAAAACCAGAGATTGAAATGAACACAGATAAAGTTCCTTAAGCCAAATATGGAATAGACAAGAGCTACTCCTTGCTCAACGAAATGGACTCAACACCGCATATTAAATGCCTAAGAATGTACCTGACTAGTAAGTATCTTAAAACCTATGGATTGCTATGTCTCCGAAAGAGAATCAAGCATGTGTACAGGGGCATAAACGCAGCAGTGATAGGATTGGAGAGGTTCGGTGAGCAAATGAAGACCCTTTGAAGTCATATTGCATGGTACCCATTCCACGGGTTTCAACTACCCAGGTTTAAGGTATTCTTCCTTCAGCTAAAACATGCATGTGGAACCTAGAGTATGA
This sequence comes from Pseudorca crassidens, assembly GCF_039906515.1. NCBI lineage: Eukaryota > Metazoa > Chordata > Mammalia > Artiodactyla > Delphinidae > Pseudorca > Pseudorca crassidens. The sequence goes on along the minus strand of NW_027136051.1, from coordinate 321,581 downwards.
TCAACCATGTGATCGGGAGACGTGTTCAAATATGTCTCAGTTTTCGTACCCTGGTACTCGGGTGCAACATTCCAGACGCTTTACTAACACCCTCCCGACTTGGAGAGTCAGTCCCTTTAACCTCCTGTTTGGCCCAGTTTGCAATTTCTGCGGAAGATGAACAGGAATAGCGAGAACCAATGAGAGACTAGCTGGAGGTGTCTGGACGGGCAAATTTAACTCTCATTTCCCACCAGGAAGAGGAATTAACCAAAGGCTCAGCGTGCCGTGCCGGAACCAGATTAGGGCCTGAAGCCATCCTGCGGTGTTGCGGCCAGCTCAAAAGAAAGCGAGTTGAAGAAAGGAGCTCAGGGGCACTGTAATTCACAAACCTGCAGAGTTATAAATGACAGCTATCGTCCAAAAATATACTGAAGTAAGGCTGCCAAGAGGACTTGAAAGCGGGGCAGAATTGCAGGAAACCGATTTCAGGAGGCAGACTGGAATTGCATTGAAAGCATAGGAAAAGAGGCAGAACGTCCACAATGATGCACTTGGCCAAAAAGGGCGTATGCGTTTTTTCCTGAATATATTCAGGAAAAAACGCATACGCCCTTTTTGGCCAACCAAGCAAGCTTGCAAAGGAAATCTGCACTACAATGAAGTCTCACTTCCCCCCGGTCAAAAGGGCCATCTGAAAAAAGTGTAAAATCCAGAAAGGCAGGACAGGCCATGGAGAACTGGGAGCCTTGTTATGCTGATGGGCGGGATGTAAATTGCCAACAGACACTCGGGAGAAGTGTATGGTGTTTCCTGAAACATCTAAAAAACAAAGCAACAGAGCCTAGGGCACTTCCACTTATGGTCCTATAGCTTAGGGAAATTAAAATCAAAAAGACACAGCCACCCCAAAGTTTGGGACGCCTCTGTTTACAAGAACCTCGTTTACCGTACAAGTTCAACATCGCAGAAAGTGAAAAATGGATAAAGAAGTTGTGGTATTTACTTACAAAGCAATATCACTCAGCAATGAAATCTATGTCATCATGCCCTTAGCAGCACAATGAGTGGATTCAGGTATGATGATTCTAACTGAAATAAGTCACACAGAAAAAGAAACATCATAAGATATCAGTAATACACGGAATGTAAACTTGGCTACACAGGAACTGAATTACAGAACAGAACAGGGTCTCAAATTTAGAAAACCAACTTATGCTTGCTTAAGGGGAAAGGTGAGTTGGGGTGCTGCATAAAACCAGAGATTGAAATGAGCACAGATAAAGTTCCTTAAGCCAAATATGGAATAGACAAGAGCTACTCCTTGCTCAACGAAATGGACTCAACACCGCATATTAAACGCCTAAGAATGTACCTGACTAGTAAGTATCTTAAAACCTATGGATTGCTATGTCTCCGAAAGAGAATCAAGCATGTGTACAGGGGCATAAACGCAGCAGTGATAGGATTGGAGAGGTTCGGTGAGCAAATGAAGACCCTTTGAAGTCATATTGCATGGTACCCATTCCACGGGTTTCAACTACCCAGGTTTAAGGTATTCTTCCTTCAGCTAAAACATGCATGTGGAACCTAGAGTATGATCAACCATGTGATCGGGAGACGTGTTCAAATATGTCTCAGTTTTCGTACCCTGGTACTCGGGTGCAACATTCCAGACGCTTTACGAACACCCTCCCGACTTGGAGAGTCAGTCCCTTTAACCTCCTGTTTGGCCCAGTTTGCAATTTCTGTGGAAGATGAACAGGAATAGCGAGAACCAATGAGAGACTAGCTGGAAGGTGTCTGGACGGGCAAATTTAACTCTCATTTCCCACCAGGAAGAGGAATTAACCAAAGGCTCAGCATGCCGTGCCGGAACCAGATTAGGGCCTGAAGCCATCCTGCGGTGTTGCGGCCAGCTCAAAAGAAAGCGAGTTGAAGAAAGGAGCTCAGGGGCACTGTAATTCACAAACCTGCAGAGTTATAAATGACAGCTATCGTCCAAAAATATACTGAAGTAAGGCTGCCAAGAGGACTTGAAAGCGGGGCAGAATTGCAGGAAACCGATTTCAGGAGGCAGACTGGAATTGCATTGAAAGCATAGGAAAAGAGGCAGAACGTCCACAATGATGCACTTGGCCAAAAAGGGCGTATGCGTTTTTTCCTGAATATATTCAGGAAAAAACGCATACGCCCTTTTTGGCCAACCAAGCAAGCTTGCAAAGGAAATCTGCACTACAATGAAGTCTCACTTCCCCCCGGTCAAAAGGGCCATCTGAAAAAAGTGTAAAATCCAGAAAGGCAGGACAGGCCATGGAGAACTGGGAGCCTTGTTATGCTGATGGGCGGGATGTAAATTGCCAACAGACACTCGGGAGAAGTGTATGGTGTTTCCTGAAACATCTAAAAAACAAAGCAACAGAGCCTAGGGCACTTCCACTTATGGTCCTATAGCTTAGGGAAATTAAAATCAAAAAGACACAGCCACCCCAAAGTTTGGGACGCCTCTGTTTACAAGAACCTCGTTTACCGTACAAGTTCAACATCGCAGAAAGTGAAAAATGGATAAAGAAGTTGTGGTATTTACTTACAAAGCAATATCACTCAGCAATGAAATCTATGTCATCAGGCCCTTAGCAGCACAATGAGTGGATTCAGGTATGATGATTCTAACTGAAATAAGTCACACAGAAAAAGAAACATCATAAGATATCAGTAATACACGGAATGTAAACTTGGCTACACAGGAACTGAATTACAGAACAGAACAGGGTCTCAAATTTAGAAAACCAACTTATGCTTGCTTAAGGGGAAAGGTGAGTTGGGGTGCTGCATAAAACCAGAGATTGAAATGAGCACAGATAAAGTTCCTTAAGCCAAATATGGAATAGACAAGAGCTACTCCTTGCTCAACGAAATGGACTCAACACCGCATATTAAACGCCTAAGAATGTACCTGACTAGTAAGTATCTTAAAACCTATGGATTGCTATGTCTCCGAAAGAGAATCAAGCATGTGTACAGGGGCATAAACGCAGCAGTGATAGGATTGGAGAGGTTCGGTGAGCAAATGAAGACCCTTTGAAGTCATATTGCATGGTACCCATTCCACGGGTTTCAACTACCCAGGTTTAAGGTATTCTTCCTTCAGCTAAAACATGCATGTGGAACCTAGAGTATGATCAACCATGTGATCGGGAGACGTGTTCAAATATGTCTCAGTTTTCGTACCCTGGTACTCGGGTGCAACATTCCAGACGCTTTACTAACACCCTCCCGACTTGGAGAGTCAGTCCCTTTAACCTCCTGTTTGGCCCAGTTTGCAATTTCTGCGGAAGATGAACAGGAATAGCGAGAACCAATGAGAGACTAGCTGGAAGGTGTCTGGACGGGCAAATTTAACTCTCATTTCCCACCAGGAAGAGGAATTAACCAAAGGCTCAGCGTGCCGTGCCGGAACCAGATTAGGGCCTGAAGCCATCCTGCGGTGTTGCGGCCAGCTCAAAAGAAAGCGAGTTGAAGAAAGGAGCTCAGGGGCACTGTAATTCACAAACCTGCAGAGTTATAAATGACAGCTATCGTCCAAAAATATACTGAAGTAAGGCTGCCAAGAGGACTTGAAAGCGGGGCAGAATTGCAGGAAACCGATTTCAGGAGGCAGACTGGAATTGCATTGAAAGCATAGGAAAAGAGGCAGAACGTCCACAATGATGCACTTGGCCAAAAAGGGCGTATGCGTTTTTTCCTGAATATATTCAGGAAAAAACGCATACGCCCTTTTTGGCCAACCAAGCAAGCTTGCAAAGGAAATCTGCACTACAATGAAGTCTCACTTCCCCCCGGTCAATAGGGCCATCTGAAAAAAGTGTAAAATCCAGAAAGGCAGGACAGGCCATGGAGAACTGGGAGCCTTGTTATGCTGATGGGCGGGATGTAAATTGCCAACAGACACTCGGGAGAAGTGTATGGTGTTTCCTGAAACATCTAAAAAACAAAGCAACAGAGCCTAGGGCACTTCCACTTATGGTCCTATAGCTTAGGGAAATTAAAATCAAAAAGACACAGCCACCCCAAAGTTTGGGACGCCTCTGTTTACAAGAACCTCGTTTACCGTACAAGTTCAACATCGCAGAAAGTGAAAAATGGATAAAGAAGTTGTGGTATTTACTTACAAAGCAATATCACTCAGCAATGAAATCTATGTCATCAGGCCCTTAGCAGCACAATGAGTGGATTCAGGTATGATGATTCTAACTGAAATAAGTCACACAGAAAAAGAAACATCATAAGATATCAGTAATACACGGAATGTAAACTTGGCTACACAGGAACTGAATTACAGAACAGAACAGGGTCTCAAATTTAGAAAACCAACTTATGCTTGCTTAAGGGGAAAGGTGAGTTGGGGTGCTGCATAAAACCAGAGATTGAAATGAGCACAGATAAAGTTCCTTAAGCCAAATATGGAATAGACAAGAGCTACTCCTTGCTCAACGAAATGGACTCAACACCGCATATTAAATGCCTAAGAATGTACCTGACTAGTAAGTATCTTAAAACCTATGGATTGCTATGTCTCCGAAAGAGAATCAAGCATGTGTACAGGGGCATAAACGCAGCAGTGATAGGATTGGAGAGGTTCGGTGAGCAAATGAAGACCCTTTGAAGTCATATTGCATGGTACCCATTCCACGGGTTTCAACTACCCAGGTTTAAGGTATTCTTCCTTCAGCTAAAACATGCATGTGGAACCTAGAGTATGATCAACCATGTGATCGGGAGACGTGTTCAAATATGTCTCAGTTTTCGTACCCTGGTACTCGGGTGCAACATTCCAGACGCTTTACTAACACCCTCCCGACTTGGAGAGTCAGTCCCTTTAACCTCCTGTTTGGCCCAGTTTGCAATTTCTGCGGAAGATGAACAGGAATAGCGAGAACCAATGAGAGACTAGCTGGAAGGTGTCTGGACGGGCAAATTTAACTCTCATTTCCCACCAGGAAGAGGAATTAACCAAAGGCTCAGCGTGCCGTGCCGGAACCAGATTAGGGCCTGAAGCCATCCTGCGGTGTTGCGGCCAGCTCAAAAGAAAGCGAGTGGAAGAAAGGAGCTCAGGGGCACTGTAATTCACAAACCTGCAGAGTTATAAATGACAGCTATCGTCCAAAAATATACTGAAGTAAGGCTGCCAAGAGGACTTGAAAGCGGGGCAGAATTGCAGGAAACCGATTTCAGGAGGTAGACTGGAATTGCATTGAAAGCATAGGAAAAGAGGCAGAACGTCCACAATGATGCACTTGGCCAAAAAGGGCGTATGCGTTTTTTCCTGAATATATTCAGGAAGAAACGCATACGCCCGTTTTGGCCAACCAAGCAAGCTTGCAAAGGAAATCTGCACTACAATGAAGTCTCACTTCCCCCCGGTCAAAAGGGCCATCTGAAAAAAGTGTAAAATCCAGAAAGGCAGGACAGGCCATGGAGAACTGGGAGCCTTGTTATGCTGATGGGCGGGATGTAAATTGCCAACAGACACTCGGGAGAAGTGTATGGTGTTTCCTGAAACATCTAAAAAACAAAGCAACAGAGCCTAGGGCACTTCCACTTATGGTCCTATAGCTTAGGGAAATTAAAATCAAAAAGACACAGCCACCCCAAAGTTTGGGACGCCTCTGTTTACAAGAACCTCATTTACCGTACAAGTTCAACATCGCAGAAAGTGAAAAATGGATAAAGAAGTTGTGGTATTTACTTACAAAGCAATATCACTCAGCAATGAAATCTATGTCATCAGGCCCTTAGCAGCACAATGAGTGGATTCAGGTATGATGATTCTAACTGAAATAAGTCACACAGAAAAAGAAACATCATAAGATATCAGTAATACACGGAATGTAAACTTGGCTACACAGGAACTGAATTACAGAACAGAACAGGGTCTCAAATTTAGAAAACCAACTTATGCTTGCTTAAGGGGAAAGGTGAGTTGGGGTGCTGCATAAAACCAGAGATTGAAATGAGCACAGATAAAGTTCCTTAAGCCAAATATGGAATAAACAAGAGCTACTCCTTGCTCAACGAAATGGACTCAACACCGCATATTAAACGCCTAAGAATGTACCTGACTAGTAAGTATCTTAAAACCTATGGATTGCTATGTCTCCAAAAGAGAATCAAGCGTGTGTACAGGGGCATAAACGCAGCAGTGATAGGATTGGAGAGGTTCGGTGAGCAAATGAAGACCCTTTGAAGTCATATTGCATGGTACCCATTCCACGGGTTTCAACTACCCAGGTTTAAGGTATTCTTCCTTCAGCTAAAACATGCATGTGGAACCTAGAGTATGATCAACCATGTGATCGGGAAATGTGTTCAAATATGTCTCAGTTTTCGTACACTGGAACTCGGGTGCAACATTCCAGACGCTTTACTAACACCCTCCCGACTTGGAGAGTCAGTCCCTTTAACCTCCTGTTTGGCCCAGTTTGCAAATTCTGCGGAAGATGAACAGGAATAGCGAGAACCAATGAGAGACTAGCTGGAGGTGTCTGGACGGGCAAATTTAACTCTCATTTCCCACCAGGAAGAGGAATTAACCAAAGGCTCAGCGTGCCGTGCCGGAACCAGATTAGGGCCTGAAGCCATCCTGCGGTGTTGCGGCCAGCTCAAAAGAAAGCGAGTTGAAGAAAGGAGCTCAGGGGCACTGTAATTCACAAACCTGCAGAGTTATAAATGACAGCTATCGTTCAAAAATATACTGAAGTAAGGCTGCCAAGAGGACTTGAAAGTGGGGCAGAATTGCAGGAAACTGATTTCAGGAGGTAGACTGGAATTGCATTGAAAGCATAGGAAAAGAGGCAGAACGTCCACAATGATGCACTTGGCCAAAAAGGGCGTACGCGTTTTTTCCTGAATATATTCAGGAAAAAACGCATACGCCCTTTTTGGCCAACCAAGCAAACTTGCAAAGGAAATCTGCACTACAATGAAGTCTCACTTCCCCCCGGTCAAAAGGGCCATCTGAAAAAAGTGTAAAATTCAGAAAAGCAGGACAGGCCATGGAGAACTGGGAGCCTTGTTATGCTGATGGGCGGGATGTAAATTGCCAACAGACACTCGGGAGAAGTGTATGGTGTTTCCTGAAACATCTAAAAAACAAAGCAACAGAGCCTAGGGCACTTCCACTTATGGTCCTATAGCTTAGGGAAATTAAAATCAAAAAGACACAGCCACCCCAAAGTTTGGGACGCCTCTGTTTACAAGAACCTCATTTACCGTACAAGTTCAATATCACAGAAAGTGAAAAATGGATAAAGAACTTGAGGTACTTACGTACAATGCAGTATCACTCAACAATGAAATCTATGTCATCAGGCCCGTAGCAGCATAATGAGTGGATTCAGGTACGATGATTCTAACTGAAATAAGTCACACAGAAAAAGAAACATCATAAGATATCAGTAATACACGGAATGTAAACTTGGCTACACAGGAACTGAATTCCAAAACAGAACAGGGTCTCAAAATTAGAAAACCAACTTATGCTTGCTTAAGGGGAAAGGTGAGTTGGGGTGCTGCATAAAACCAGACATTGAAATGAGCACAGATAAAGTTCCTTAAGCCAAATATGGAATAGCAAGAGCTACTCCTTGCTCAATGAAATGGACTCAACACCCCATATTAAACGCCTAAGAATGTACCTGACTAGTAAGTAACTTAAAACCTATGGATTGCTATGTCTCCGAAAGAGAATCAAGCACGTGTACAGGGGCATAAATGCAGCAGTGATAGGATTGGAGAGGTTCGGTGAGCAAATGAAGACCCTTTGAAGTCATATTGCATGGTACCCATTCCACGGGTTTCAACTACCCAGGTTTAAGGTATTCTTCCTTCAGCTAAAACATGCATGTGGAACCTAGAGTATGATCAAACGTGTGAACGGGAGACATGTTCAAATATGTCTCAGTTTTCGTACCCTGGTACTCGAGTGCAACATTCCAGATGCTTTACTAACACCCTCCCGACTTGGAGAGTCAGTCCCTTTAACCTCCTGTTTGGCCCAGTTTGCAATTTCTGCGGAAGATGAACAGGAATAGTGAGAACCAATGAGAGACTAGCTGGAGGTGTCTGGACGGGCAAATTTAACTCTCATTTCCCACCAGGAAGAGGAATTAACCAAAGGCTCAGCGTGCCGTGCCGGAACCAGATTAGGGCCTGAAGCCATCCTGCGGTGTTGCGGCCAGCTCAAAAGAAAGCGAGTTGAAGAAAGGAGCTCAGGGGCACTGTAATTCACAAACCTGCAGAGTTATAAATGACAGCTATCGTCCAAAAATATACTGAAGTAAGGCTGCCAAGAGGACTTGAAAGCGGGGCAGAATTGCAGGAAACCGATTTCAGGAGGTAGACTGGAATTGCATTGAAAGCATAGGAAAAGAGGCAGAACGTCCACAATGATGCACTTGGCCAAAAAGGGCGTATGCATTTTTTCCTGAATATATTCAGGAAAAAACGCATACGCCCTTTTTGGCCAACCAAACAAGCTTGCAAAGGAAATCTGCACTACAATGAAGTCTCACTTCCCCCCGGTCAAAAGGGCCATCTGAAAAAAGTGTAAAATCCAGAAAGGCAGGACAGGCCATGGAGAACTGGGAGCCTTGTTATGCTGATGGGCGGGATGTAAATTGCCAACAGACACTCGGGAGAAGTGTATGGTGTTTCCTGAAACATCTAAAAAACAAAGCAACAGAGCCTAGGGCACTTCCACTTATGGTCCTATAGCTTAGGGAAATTAAAATCAAAAAGACACAGCCACCCCAAAGTTTGGGACGCCTCTGTTTACAAGAACCTCGTTTACAGTACAAGTTCAACATCGCAGAAAGTGAAAAATGGATAAAGAAGTTGTGGTATTTACTTACAAAGCAATATCACTCAGCAATGAAATCTATGTCATCAGGCCCTTAGCAGCACAATGAGTGGATTCAGGTATGATGATTCTAACTGAAATAAGTCACACAGAAAAAGAAACATCATAAGATATCAGTAATACACGGAATGTAAACTTGGCTACACAGGAACTAAATTACAGAACAGAACAGGGTCTCAAATTTAGAAAACCAACTTATGGTTGCTTAAGGGTAAAGGTGAGTTGGGGTGCTGCATAAAACCAGAGATTGAAATGAGCACAGATAAAGTTCCTTAAGCCAAATATGGAATAGACAAGAGCTACTCCTTGCTCAACGAAATGGACTCAACACCCCATATTAAACGCCTAAGAATGTACCTGACTGGTAAGTATCTTAAAACCTATGGATTGCTATGTCTCCGAAAGAGAATCAAGCATGTGTACAGGGACATAAACGCAGCAGTGATAGGATTGGAGAGGTTCGGTGAGCAAATGAAGACCCTTTGAAGTCATATTGCATGGTACCCATTCCACGGGTTTCAACTACCCAGGTTTAAGGTATTCTTCCTTCAGCTAAAACATGCATGTGGAACCTAGAGTAAGATCAACCATGTGATCGGGAGACGTGTTCAAATATGTCTCAGTTTTCATACCCTGGTACTTGGGTGCAACATTCCAGACGCTTTACTAACACCCTCCCGACTTGGAGAGTCAGTCCCTTTAACCTCCTGTTTGGCCCAGTTTGCAATTTCTGCGGAAGATGAACAGGAATAGCGAGAACCAATGAGAGACTAGCTGGAGGTGTCTGGACGGGCAAATTTAACTCTCATTTCCCACCAGGAAGAGGAATTAACCAAAGGCTCAGCGTGCCGTGCCGGAACCAGATTAGGGCCTGAAGCCATCCTGCGGTGTTGCGGCCAGCTCAAAAGAAAGCGAGTTGAAGAAAGGAGCTCAGGGGCACTGTAATTCACAAACCTGCAGAGTTATAAATGACAGCTATCGTCCAAAAATATACTGAAGTAAGGCTGCCAAGAGGACTTGAAAGCGGGGCAGAATTGCAGGAAACCGATTTCAGGAGGTAGACTGGAATTGCATTGAAAGCATAGGAAAAGAGGCAGAACGTCCACAATGATGCACTTGGCCATAAAGGGCGTATGCATTTTTTCCTGAATATATTCAGGAAGAAACGCATACGCCCGTTTTGGCCAACCAAGCAAGCTTGCAAAGGAAATCTGCACTACAATGAAGTCTCACTTCCCCCCAGTCAAAAGGGCCATCTGAAAAAAGTGTAAAATCCAGAAAGGCAGGACAGGCCATGGAGAACTGGGAGCCTTGTTATGCTGATGGGCGGGATGTAAATTGCCAACAGACACTCGGGAGAAGTGTATGGTGTTTCCTGAAACATCTAAAAAACAAAGCAACAGAGCCTAGGGCACTTCCACTTATGGTCCTATAGCTTAGGGAAATTAAAATCAAAAAGACACAGCCACCCCAAAGTTTGGGACGCCTCTGTTTACAAGAACCTCGTTTACAGTACAAGTTCAACATTGCAGAAAGTGAAAAATGGATAAAGAAGTTGTGGTATTTACTTACAAAGCAATATCACTCAGCAATGAAATCTATGTCATCAGGCCCTTAGCAGCACAATGAGTGGATTCAGGTATGATGATTCTAACTGAAATAAGTCACACAGAAAAAGAAACATCATAAGATATCAGTAATACACGGAATGTAAACTTGGCTACACAGGAACTGAATTACAGAACAGAACAGGGTCTCAAATTTAGAAAACCAACTTATGCTTGCTTAAGGGGAAAGGTGAGTTGGGGTGCTGCATAAAACCAGAGATTGAAATGAGCACAGATAAAGTTCCTTAAGCCAAATATGGAATAGACAAGAGCTACTCCTTGCTCAATGAAATGGACTCAACACCCCATATTAAACGCCTAAGAATGTACCTGACTGGTAAGTATCTTAAAACCTATGGATTGCTATGTCTCCGAAAGAGAATCAAGCATGTGTACAGGGACATAAACGCAGCAGTGATAGGATTGGAGAGGTTCGGTGAGCAAATGAAGACCCTTTGAAGTCATATTGCATGGTACCCATTCCACGGGTTTCAACTACCCAGGTTTAAGGTATTCTTCCTTCAGCTAAAACATGCATGTGGAACCTAGAGTAAGATCAACCATGTGATCGGGAGACGTGTTCAAATATGTCTCAGTTTTCGTACCCTGGTACTCGGGTGCAACATTCCAGACGCTTTACTAACACCCTCCCGACTTGGAGAGTCAGTCCCTTTAACCTCCTGTTTGGCCCAGTTTGCAATTTCTGCGGAAGATGAACAGGAATAGCGAGAACCAATGAGAGACTAGCTGGAGGTGTCTGGACGGGCAAATTTAACTCTCATTTCCCACCAGGAAGAGGAATTAACCAAAGGCTCAGCGTGCCGTGCCGGAACCAGATTAGGGCCTGAAGCCATCCTGCGGTGTTGCGGCCAGCTCAAAAAAAGCGAGTTGAAGAAAGGAGCTCAGGGGCACTGTAATTCACAAACCTGCAGACTTATAAATGACAGCTATCGTCCAAAAATATACTGAAGTAAGGCTGCCAAGAGGACTTGAAAGCGGGGCAGAATTGCAGGAAACCGATTTCAGGAGGTAGACTGGAATTGCATTGAAAGCATAGGAAAAGAGGCAGAACGTCCACAATGATGCACTTGGCCATAAAGGGCGTATGTGTTTTTTCCTGAATATATTCAGGAAGAAACGCATACGCCCGTTTTGGCCAACCAAGCAAGCTTGCAAAGGAAATCTGCACTACAATGAAGTCTCACTTCCCCCCAGTCAAAAGGGCCATCTGAAAAAAGTGTAAAATCCAGAAAGGCAGGACAGGCCATGGAGAACTGGGAGCCTTGTTATGCTGATGGGCGGGATGTAAATTGCCAACAGACACTCGGGAGAAGTGTATGGTGTTTCCTGAAACATCTAAAAAACAAAGCAACAGAGCCTAGGGCACTTCCACTTATGGTCCTATAGCTTAGGGAAATTAAAATCAAAAAGACACAGCCACCCCAAAGTTTGGGACGCCTCTGTTTACAAGAACCTCGTTTACAGTACAAGTTCAACATTGCAGAAAGTGAAAAATGGATAAAGAAGTTGTGGTATTTACTTACAAAGCAATATTACTCAGCAATGAAATCTATGTCATCAGGCCCTTAGCAGCACAATGAGTGGATTCAGGTATGTTGATTCTAACTGAAATAAGTCACACAGAAAAAGAAACATCATAAGATATCAGTAATACACGGAATGTAAACTTGGCTACACAGGAACTGAATTACAGAACAGAACAGGGTCTCAAATTTAGAAAACCAACTTATGCTTGCTTTAGGGGAAAGGTGAGTTGGGGTGCTGCATAAAACCAGAGATTGAAATGAGCACAGATAAAGTTCCTTAAGCCAAATATGGAATAAACAAGAGCTACTCCTTGCTCAACGAAATGGACTCAACACCGCATATTAAACGCCTAAGAATGTACCTGACTAGTAAGTATCTTAAAACCTATGGATTGCTATGTCTCCAAAAGAGAATCAAGCGTGTGTACAGGGGCATAAACGCAGCAGTGATAGGATTGGAGAGGTTCGGTGAGCAAATGAAGACCCTTTGAAGTCATATTGCATGGTACCCATTCCACGGGTTTCAACTACCCAGGTTTAAGGTATTCTTCCTTCAGCTAAAACATGCATGTGGAACCTAGAGTAAGATCAACCATGTGATCGGGAGACGTGTTCAAATATGTCTCAGTTTTCGTACCCTGGTACTCGGGTGCAACATTCCAGACGCTTTACTAACACCCTCCCGACTTGGAGAGTCAGTCCCTTTAACCTCCTGTTTGGCCCAGTTTGCAATTTCTGCGGAAGATGAACAGGAATAGCGAGAACCAATGAGAGACTAGCTGGAGGTGTCTGGACGGGCAAATTTAACTCTCATTTCCCACCAGGAAGAGGAATTAACCAAAGGCTCAGCGTGCCGTGCCGGAACCAGATTAGGGCCTGAAGCCATCCTGCGGTGTTGCGGCCAGCTCAAAAGAAAGCGAGTTGAAGAAAGGAGCTCAGGGGCACTGTAATTCACAAACCTGCAGAGTTATAAATGACAGCTATCGTCCAAAAATATACTGAAGTAAGGCTGCCAAGAGGACTTGAAAGCGGGGCAGAATTGCAGGAAACTGATTTCAGGAGGTAGACTGGAATTGCATTGAAAGCATAGGAAAAGAGGCAGAACGTCCACAATGATGCACTTGGCCAAAAAGGGCGTATGCGTTTTTTCCTGAATATATTCAGGAAAAAACGCATACGCCCTTTTTGGCCAACCAAGCAAGCTTGCAAAGGAAATCTGCACTACAATGAAGTCTCACTTCCCCCCGGTCAAAAGGGCCATCTGAAAAAAGTGTAAAATCCAGAAAGGCAGGACAGGCCATGGAGAACTGGGAGCCTTGTTATGCTGATGGGCGGGATGTAAATTGCCAACAGACACTCGGGAGAAGTGTATGGTGTTTCCTGAAACATCTAAAAAACAAAGCAACAGAGCCTAGGGCAATTCCACTTATGGTCCTATAGCTTAGGGAAATTAAAATCAAAAAGACACAGCCACCCCAAAGTTTGGGACGCCTCTGTTTACAAGAACCTCGTTTACAGTACAAGTTCAACATCGCAGAAAGTGAAAAATGGATAAAGAAGTTGTGGTATTTACTTACAAAGCAATATCACTCAGCAATGAAATCTATGTCATCAAGCCCTTAGCAGCACAATGAGTGGATTCAGGTACGATGATTCTAATTGAAATAAGTCACACAGAAAAAGAAATATCATAAGATATCACTAATACACGGAATGTAAACTTGGCTACACAGGAACTGAATTCCAAAACAGAACAGGGTCTCAAATTCAGAAAACCAACTTATGCTTGCTTAAGGGGAAAGGTGAGTTGGGGTGCTGCATAAAACCAGAGATTGAAATGAGCACAGATAAAGTTCCTTAAGCCAAATATGGAATAGACTAGAGCTACTCCTTGCTCAACGAAATGGACTAAACACCGCATATTAAACGCCTAAGAATGTACCTGACTAGTAAGTATCTTAAAACCTATGGATTGCTATGTCTCCGAAAGAGAATCAAGCATGTGTACAGGGGCATAAACGCAGCAGTGATAGGATTGGAGAGGTTCGGTGAGCAAATGAAGACCCTCTGAAGTCATATTACATGGTACCCATTCCACGGGTTTCAACTACCCAGGTTTAAGGTATTCTTCCTTCAGCTAAAACATGCATGTGGAACCTAGAGTATGATCAACCATGTGATCGGGAGATGTGTTCAAATATGTCTCAGTTTTCGTACCCTGGTACTCGGGTGCAACATTCCAGACGCTTTACTAACACCCTCCCTACTTGGAGAGTCAGCGCCTTTAACCTCCTGTTTGGCCCAGTTTGCAATTTCTGCGGAAGATGAACAGAAATAGGGAGAACCAATGAGAGACTAGCTGGAGGTGTCTGGACGGGCAAATTTAACTCTCATTTCCCACCAGGAAGAGGAATTAACCAAAGGCTCAGCGTGCCGTGCCGGAACCAGATTAGGGCCTGAAGCCATTCTGCGGTGTTGCGGCCAGGTCACAAGAAAGCGAGTTGAAGAAAGGAGTTCAGGGGCACTGTAATTCACAAACCTGCAGAGTTATAAATGACAGCTATCGTCCAAAAATATACTGAAGTAAGGCTGCCAAGAGGACTTGAAAGCGGGGCAGAATTGCAGGAAACCGATTTCAGGAGGTAGACTGGAATTGCATTGAAAGCATAGGAAAAGAGGCAGAACGTCCACAATGATGCACTTGGCCAAAAAGGGCGTATGCGTTTTTTCCTGAATATATTCAGGAAAAAACGCATACGCCCTTTTTGGCCAACCAAGCAAGCTTGCAAAGGAAATCTGCACTACAATGAAGTCTCACTTCCCCCCGGTCAAAAGGGCCATCTGAAAAAAGTGTAAAATCCAGAAAGGCAGGACAGGCCATGGAGAACTGGGAGCCTTGTTATGCTGATGGGCGGGATGTAAATTGCCAACAGACACTGGGGAGAAGTGTATGGTGTTTCCTGAAACATCTAAAAAACAAAGCAACAGAGCCTAGGGCACTTCCACTTATGGTCGCATAGGTTAGGGAATTTAAAATCAAAAAGACACAGCCACCCCAAAGTTTGGGACGCCTCTGCTTACAAGAACCTCGTTTACCGTACAAGTTCAACATCGCAGAAAGTGAAAAATGGATAAAGAATTTGTGGTATTTACTTACAAAGCAATATCACTCAGCAATGAAATCTATGTCATCAGGCCCTTAGCAGCACAATGAGTGGATTCAGGTATGACGATTCTAACTGAAATAAGTCACACAGAAAAAGAAACATCATAAGATATCAGTAATACACGGAATGTAAACTTGGCTACACAGGAACTGAATTACAGAACAGAACAGGGTCTCAAATTTAGAAAACCAACTTATGCTTGCTTAAGGGTAAAGGTGAGTTGGGGTGCTGCATAAAACCAGAGATTGAAATGAGCACAGATAAAGTTCCTTAAGCCAAATATGGAATAGACAAGAGCTACTCCTTGCTCAACGAAATGGACTCAACACCCCATATTAAGCGCCTAAGGATGTACCTGACTAGTAAGTATCTTAAAACCTATGGATTGCTATATCTCCAAAAGAGAATCAAGCGTGTTTCCAGGGGCATAAATGCAGCAGTGATAGGATTGGAGAGGTTCGGTGAGCAAACAAAGACCCTTTGAAGTCATATTGCATGGTACCCATTCCACGGGTCTCAACTCTCCAGGTTTCAGGGATTCTTCCTTCAGCTAAAACATGCATGTGGAACCTAGAGTATGATCAACCATGTGATCGGGAAACGTGTTCAAATATGTCTCAGTATTCGTACCCTGGTACTCGGGTGCAACATTCCAGACGCTTTACTAACACCCTCCCGACTTGGAGAGTCAGTCCCTTTAACCTCCTGTTTGGCCCAGTTTGCAATTTCTGCGGAAGATGAACAGGAATAGCGAGAACCAATGAGAGACTAGCTGGAGGTGTCTGGACGGGCAAATTTAACTCTCATTTCCCACCAGGAAGAGGAATTAACCAAAGGCTCAGCGTGCCGTGCCGGAACCAGATTAGGGCCTGAAGCCATTCTGCGGTGTTGCGGCCAGGTCACAAGAAAGCGAGTTGAAGAAAGGAGTTCAGGGGCACTGTAATTCACAAACCTGCAGAGTTATAAATGACAGCTATCGTCCAAAAATATACTGAAGTAAGGCTGCCAAGAGGACTTGAAAGCGGGGCAGAATTGCAGGAAACCGATTTCAGGAGGTAGACTGGAATTGCATTGAAAGCATAGGAAAAGAGGCAGAACGTCCACAATGATGCACTTGGCCAAAAAGGGCGTATGCGTTTTTTCCTGAATATATTCAGGAAAAAACGCATACGCCCTTTTTGGCCAACCAAGCAAGCTTGCAAAGGAAATCTGCACTACAATGAAGTCTCACTTCCCCCCGGTCAAAAGGGCCATCTGAAAAAAGTGTAAAATCCAGAAAGGCAGGACAGGCCATGGAGAACTGGGAGCCTTGTTATGCTGATGGGCGGGATGTAAATTGCCAACAGACACTGGGGAGAAGTGTATGGTGTTTCCTGAAACATCTAAAAAACAAAGCAACAGAGCCTAGGGCACTTCCACTTATGGTCCTATAGCTTAGGGAAATTAAAATCAAAAAGACACAGCCACCCCAAAGTTTGGGACGCCTCTGTTTACAAGAACCTCGTTTACCGTACAAGTTCAACATCGCAGAAAGTGAGAAATGGATAAAGAATTTGTGGTATTTACTTACAAAGCAATATCACTCAGCAATGAAATCTATGTCATCAGGCCCTTAGCAGCACAATGAGTGGATTCAGGTATGACGATTCTAACTGAAATAAGTCACACAGAAAAAGAAACATCATAAGATATCAGTAATACACGGAATGTAAACTTGGCTCCAAAGGAACTGAATTACAGAACAGAACAGGGTCTCAAATTTAGAAAACCAACTTATGCTTGCTTAAGGGGAAAGGTGAGTTGGGGTGCTGCATAAAACCAGAGATTGAAATGAGCACAGATAAAGTTCCTTAAGCCAAATATGGAATAGACAAGAGCTACTCCTTGCTCAACGAAATGGACTCAACACCCCATATTAAGCGCCTAAGGATGTACCTGACTAGTAAGTATCTTAAAACCTATGGATTGCTATATCTCCAAAAGAGAATCAAGCGTGTTTCCAGGGGCATAAATGCAGCAGTGATAGGATTGGAGAGGTTCGGTGAGCAAACAAAGACCCTTTGAAGTCATATTGCATGGTACCCATTCCACGGGTCTCAACTCTCCAGGTTTCAGGGATTCTTCCTTCAGCTAAAACATGCATGTGGAACCTAGAGTATGATCAACCATGTGATCGGGAAACGTGTTCAAATATGTCTCAGTTTTCGTACCCTGGTACTCGGGTGCAACATTCCAGACGCTTTACTAACACCCTCCCGACTTGGAGAGTCAGTCCCTTTAACCTCCTGTTTGGCCCAGTTTGCAATTTCTGCGGAAGATGAACAGGAATAGCGAGAACCAATGAGAGACTAGCTGGAGGTGTCTGGACGGGCAAATTTAACTCTCATTTCCCACCAGGAAGAGGAATTAACCAAAGGCTCAGCGTGCCGTGCCGGAACCAGATTAGGGCCTGAAGCCATTCTGCGGTGTTGCGGCCAGGTCACAAGAAAGCGAGTTGAAGAAAGGATTTCAGGGGCACTGTAATTCACAAACCTGCAGAGTTATAAATGACAGCTATCGTCCAAAAATATACTGAAGTAAGGCTGCCAAGAGGACTTGAAAGCGGGGCAGAATTGCAGGAAACCGATTTCAGGAGGTAGACTGGAATTGCATTGAAAGCATAGGAAAAGAGGCAGAACGTCCACAATGATGCACTTGGCCAAAAAGGGCGTATGCGTTTTTTCCTGAATATATTCAGGAAAAAACGCATACGCCCTTTTTGGCCAACCAAGCAAGCTTGCAAAGGAAATCTGCACTACAATGAAGTCTCACTTCCCCCCAGTCAAAAGGGCCATCTGAAAAAAGTGTAAAATCCAGAAAGGCAGGACAGGCCATGGAGAACTGGGAGCCTTGTTATGCTGATGGGCAGGATGTAAATTGCCAACAGACACTCGGGAGAAGTGTATGGTGTTTCCTGAAACATCTAAAAAACAAAGCAACAGAGCCTAGGGCACTTCCACTTATGGTCCCATAGGTTAGGGAAATTAAAATCAAAAAGACACAGCCACCCCAAAGTTTGGGACGCCTCTGCTTACAAGAACCTCGTTTACCGTACAAGTTCAACATCGCAGAAAGTGAAAAATGGATAAAGAATTTGTGGTATTTACTTACAAAGCAATATCACTCAGCAATGAAATCTATGTCATCAGGCCCTTAGCAGCACAATGAGTGGATTCAGGTATGACGATTCTAACTGAAATAAGTCACACAGAAAAAGAAACATCATAAGATATCAGTAATACACGGAATGTAAACTTGGCTACACAGGAACTGAATTACAGAACAGAACAGGGTCTCAAATTTAGAAAACCAACTTATGCTTGCTTAAGGGTAAAGGTGAGTTGGGGTGCTGCATAAAACCAGAGATTGAAATGAGCACAGATAAAGTTCCTTAAGCCAAATATGGAATAGACAAGAGCTACTCCTTGCTCAACGAAATGGACTCAACACCCCATATTAAGCGCCTAAGGATGTACCTGACTAGTAAGTATCTTAAAACCTATGGATTGCTATATCTCCAAAAGAGAATCAAGCGTGTTTCCAGGGGCATAAATGCAGCAGTGATAGGATTGGAGAGGTTCGGTGAGCAAACAAAGACCCTTTGAAGTCATATTGCATGGTACCCATTCCACGGGTCTCAACTCTCCAGGTTTCAGGGATTCTTCCTTCAGCTAAAACATGCATGTGGAACCTAGAGTATGATCAACCATGTGATCGGGAAACGTGTTCAAATATGTCTCAGTTTTCGTACCCTGGTACTCGGGTGCAACATTCCAGATGCTTTACTAACACCCTCCCGACTTGGAGAGTCAGTCCCTTTAACCTCCTGTTTGGCCCAGTTTGCAATTTCTGCGGAAGATGAACAGGAAT
This sequence comes from Pseudorca crassidens, assembly GCF_039906515.1. Taxonomy (NCBI): domain Eukaryota; kingdom Metazoa; phylum Chordata; class Mammalia; order Artiodactyla; family Delphinidae; genus Pseudorca; species Pseudorca crassidens. Next base: position 302,452 of record NW_027136051.1, on the reverse strand, counting down.
AGCGAGAACCAATGAGAGACTAGCTGGAGGTGTCTGGACGGGCAAATTTAACTCTCATTTCCCACCAGGAAGAGGAATTAACCAAAGGCTCAGCGTGCCGTGCCGGAACCAGATTAGGGCCTGAAGCCATTCTGCGGTGTTGCGGCCAGGTCACAAGAAAGCGAGTTGAAGAAAGGAGTTCAGGGGCACTGTAATTCACAAACCTGCAGAGTTATAAATGACAGCTATCGTCCAAAAATATACTGAAGTAAGGCTGCCAAGAGGACTTGAAAGCGGGGCAGAATTGCAGGAAACCGATTTCAGGAGGTAGACTGGAATTGCATTGAAAGCATAGGAAAAGAGGCAGAACGTCCACAATGGTGCACTTGGCCAAAAAGTGCGTATGCGTTTTTTCCTGAATATATTCAGGAAAAAACGCATACGCCCTTTTTGGCCAACCAAGCAAGCTTGCAAAGGAAATCTGCACTACAATGAAGTCTCACTTCCCCCCAGTCAAAAGGGCCATCTGAAAAAAGTGTAAAATCCAGAAAGGCAGGACAGGCCATGGAGAACTGGGAGCCTTGTTATGCTGATGGGCAGGATGTAAATTGCCAACAGACACTCGGGAGAAGTGTATGGTGTTTCCTGAAACATCTAAAAAACAAAGCAACAGAGCCTAGGGCACTTCCACTTATGGTCCCATAGGTTAGGGAAATTAAAATCAAAAAGACACAGCCACCCCAAAGTTTGGGACGCCTCTGCTTACAAGAACCTCGTTTACCGTACAAGTTCAACATCGCAGAAAGTGAAAAATGGATAAAGAATTTGTGGTATTTACTTACAAAGCAATATCACTCAGCAATGAAATCTATGTCATCAGGCCCTTAGCAGCACAATGAGTGGATTCAGGTATGACGATTCTAACTGAAATAAGTCACACAGAAAAAGAAACATCATAAGATATCAGTAATACACGGAATGTAAACTTGGCTACACAGGAACTGAATTACAGAACAGAACAGGGTCTCAAATTTAGAAAACCAACTTATGCTTGCTTAAGGGTAAAGGTGAGTTGGGGTGCTGCATAAAACCAGAGATTGAAATGAGCACAGATAAAGTTCCTTAAGCCAAATATGGAATAGACAAGAGCTACTCCTTGCTCAACGAAATGGACTCAACACCCCATATTAAGCGCCTAAGGATGTACCTGACTAGTAAGTATCTTAAAACCTATGGATTGCTATATCTCCAAAAGAGAATCAAGCGTGTTTCCAGGGGCATAAATGCAGCAGTGATAGGATTGGAGAGGTTCGGTGAGCAAACAAAGACCCTTTGAAGTCATATTGCATGGTACCCATTCCACGGGTCTCAACTCTCCAGGTTTCAGGGATTCTTCCTTCAGCTAAAACATGCATGTGGAACCTAGAGTATGATCAACCATGTGATCGGGAAACGTGTTCAAATATGTCTCAGTATTCGTACCCTGGTACTCGGGTGCAACATTCCAGACGCTTTACTAACACCCTCCCGACTTGGAGAGTCAGTCCCTTTAACCTCCTGTTTGGCCCAGTTTGCAATTTCTGCGGAAGATGAACAGGAATAGCGAGAACCAATGAGAGACTAGCTGGAGGTGTCTGGACGGGCAAATTTAACTCTCATTTCCCACCAGGAAGAGGAATTAACCAAAGGCTCAGCGTGCCGTGCCGGAACCAGATTAGGGCCTGAAGCCATTCTGCGGTGTTGCGGCCAGGTCACAAGAAAGCGAGTTGAAGAAAGGAGTTCAGGGGCACTGTAATTCACAAACCTGCAGAGTTATAAATGACAGCTATCGTCCAAAAATATACTGAAGTAAGGCTGCCAAGAGGACTTGAAAGCGGGGCAGAATTGCAGGAAACCGATTTCAGGAGGTAGACTGGAATTGCATTGAAAGCATAGGAAAAGAGGCAGAACGTCCACAATGATGCACTTGGCCAAAAAGGGCGTATGCGTTTTTTCCTGAATATATTCAGGAAAAAACGCATACGCCCTTTTTGGCCAACCAAGCAAGCTTGCAAAGGAAATCTGCACTACAATGAAGTCTCACTTCCCCCCGGTCAAAAGGGCCATCTGAAAAAAGTGTAAAATCCAGAAAGGCAGGACAGGCCATGGAGAACTGGGAGCCTTGTTATGCTGATGGGCGGGATGTAAATTGCCAACAGACACTGGGGAGAAGTGTATGGTGTTTCCTGAAACATCTAAAAAACAAAGCAACAGAGCCTAGGGCACTTCCACTTATGGTCCTATAGCTTAGGGAAATTAAAATCAAAAAGACACAGCCACCCCAAAGTTTGGGACGCCTCTGTTTACAAGAACCTCGTTTACCGTACAAGTTCAACATCACAGAAAGTGAGAAATGGATAAAGAATTTGTGGTATTTACTTACAAAGCAATATCACTCAGCAATGAAATCTATGTCATCAGGCCCTTAGCAGCA